>NC_057801.1:545166153-545212481 GCF_018294505.1 Triticum aestivum
GATCGGGAGGGGTGTGGCGTACCGCAAAACGGATGAAACGGACTTGTGTTGGAGCGCTACGGTCGAAACGGGGGTCCTGTTCATCGGGAGGGGTGTGGAGTACCACAAAATGGGACTCCATGGGATACTGTTCATCTCCACCGTCAACCTCCTCCAGCCTCCATGGGCTACCGTCGACCTCCTCCAGCCTCCACGGGCTCCTGTTCATCCAGCCTCCACCACGCGCTACTCCACCGGCTACTGTTCAACCACCCCTCCACGGGCACCCCTCCACCGTCTACTGTTCATCCATCCCTCCACACCATGGGGTCCTGTTCATCCACCCCTCCACGGGCACCCCTCCATTGTCTACTGTTCATCTAGCCCTCCACACCACGGGGTCCTGTTCAACCACCCCTCCACGGGCACCCCTCCATCGTCTACTGTTCATCCAGCCATCCACACCACGGGGTCCTGTTCATCCAGAGGCAACGCCACCGCTCACTGTTCATCCAAACCCCCCTCGCAACACTCACTGTTCATCCCAGATGCAGCATCGATCGGCTTCAGTTAGTAGCAGTAGCGAAGGAATCGCTCGATCGGGTTCAGTTAACAGCCATCGATCGATCGCTCGGGTTCAGTAATGCGTAGCCTGCAGTGCAATCGCTCGGGTTAAGCTAGAGCCCAACGCCTCGCTCGGGTTCAGTTAGAGCCAATGCCTCGCACACACACGCGTATGTGTACGTGAGAAACGCGCATCGCTCGGCCCCCGACCTCCCACCGTAACCGGGAACTCCCCGAAATCCCCCCCTCGCTTCTACCACGGTTTTTTCCGTCATGGACGGCCCAAAGAATGTCATGCAGCTGCGTCTCCGGCCCGCCCACGACGAAAAGCCCATTTTCTGTCATGATTTTTTGTCATAGAAGTAGGAGCCCACCACATCAATGATGATACTGGGTTTTGTCACAATTATCGTCATAGAAGTGTCATATGTATGACAGAAAAAAATTCGTTCAGCCCAAAATGTCACGGATGTGTCTTTTTTTGTAGTGGAGGCCTTCATTAGTAAGTGCCTCTTTGTTGATTTTGCTGAATCGAGAAGCCGGCTTTGTCTTTTGTTGCTGACTGTCTTGCTTTTCTTCTTCATAGGGCACTCTTCGGAGACACACAAGACGGCAGAGGAGGCCATTCTTGTTCAACGGACCCCAGGGAATCCGGATGCTGGGCTTGACCCGAACGTTCCCTGGAGCTTCTCGGAGATCATGAACGCCGCCAAGGCCCGCCTGTAGGTCTTGGGTGAGCAGATGTCGTGGGTCTCCTCAGCCGGTGTGGGGATGATGGCGGCCCTCTAGCCTGGCGCCATTGTGCCCAACAGCTTCATGCGGCTGGCGCAGTGGCTGGAAGCCGGGCCGGAGCAGCTTCACGCATGGTGCGTCTCTACTGCCCATGCTGGCGCTTATATGGTGCTCCGATTCGTCATGTCCTAGTATCTAGACTTGGCACTGGACCAGCTGGTGGCCCAACGAGCTAGCGCGGAGCCCCAGCTGCAGGTGGAGGCGGGCCGGATTGCCGCCAGGGCCAGCTACCTGGGCTCGTTTGCGTTCCATGACGAGTTCTAGCCGGAGGTGAATGACAATAGCGAGGTGGTTCCTCCTGATGACTTCGGCCTGTTTCTGGACGACCCAGAAGGCAGCTTTGAGGAGTTAGGCCCCTATGCGGACGAGGATGCCGGGTTGGTTGATACCGACACCTCAATGAACCCGGAGGCAACTACGGAGGAGCCGACGGTCACGCAACCCGATGCAGCAGCTGTATGAAGCCGAAGCCTTCCTGCTTATCTTTTTAGCATATCTGTTAAGTAGTAGTTATGCCCACCCACTGGGGTGTTGGTGAATGTAATGAAATTGGGCCCTGGGCCCACTTGGCGATGTAAATATTTTTGTGAATGTTTGTTCCTTTGCTCTTTGTATTGTAAGCTTTTTCCTTTCTTGGCCCTTCCTTGGACCTCCCCACCATGAGTCGAACTTGTCAGATTTCGGGTTCCGGCAGACCCTTAAGGTTCGAACTCTGGGGTGCGCGCGGAGATCACTCCTCTACCAACTCACGTCTCGTCGCCTCGCAAAGGATCTAGGCTACACGAAGAACAACACAAGGGACTCAAGGTTTATACTGGTTTAGGCCACCATGGTGGTGTAATACCCTACTCTAGTGTGTGTGGTGTGTGGATTGCCTCAGGGGTTGATGATGAACAATACAAGGGAAGAACAGCCTCGCGAGGGATGTTCTTGCGGAGGTGATGCCTCTTGGGAAGGATTGGATCCGGCCCTCTTTCTACTGTGGTGGCTAGCCCTATTTATAGAGCGAGGCCCTGGCCCTCTTCCCAAATATTGAGCGGGAAGGGCACCAACTATTGTTCATTTTGAAGGGGAACATCTAGTACGCTTATCCTGACTAAAGTTGGTCCTCGCCTGCCAAAGGCTCTGACAATGACGCCTTCCTGGGCTCCACGATGACCTCCATCCTGCCGTTCTGCTGGTCTTGGTCTTGTTGCACCGAAATGGTAACCTTTGCCTGATGCCTTGGCCTGTGCTTGCCCCCTTTGCACCAAAGGGGAAACAAGGACACTGCCCAGGCCGGCGCCCGCGTGGCGCCCGCCTAGCTTCAGTCATCATGGCTTGCGTCACGGGCACCTCATGAGGTACGCCGCCTTGATCTCTCTGCCTCCTCGTGCGCCATCCTGACGAGGCTGCGCCTGAGGAAGCTTCCTGTCGTCCGCCCCGCGAGGCTTGGCCCCTCGCGAGGGTCTTGAGATTGTGTTGATGGAGATGGGCCGTACTGGGCCACTCCTTGAGCCACGCTATAGGGTGCAGGCAGGCAAGTCTGGGTACCCCCGTTCCCAGAACGCTGACAGTAGCCCCCAGGCCCAAGGTGCGCCCGGACTTGGCTTAGCAGAGAAGCGAAGGGACAAGTGCGAAGTGCCGCGGGCCCCAATAGCTTGCGGCCTTGGGCACCATGTGGCGGTTGATTGGACGTGGGCGTCCCTGCTTCCCCATGACGCCTCAGCAACTGTGTGTCTAGACAAAAGGGCGGCCCCGGGCCAGGCTTACCTTCTTTTCCTTCACCAGTCATTTGTCCCAGATCCCCTTTCTCACTCTCCTCCTTCTTGCTTCCGAAATCCTCCAGATCTGCTTCAATCCCGCACCTTCGGTAAACCATGGCGCCTCGCCAGACTCCAGCCGAGGCCTGGTACTCACCCGCTCTGGATCCTCCGAACGTGTCGGAGAAGAACCTCGCCCTTACGCGCCAGATGATGGTGGCGCAAGGCAGCAAGGGGGCGGCCATGCTCAAGGTCGGCTCCGACCTGCCCGAAGACAAGGGGAGCACTTTCTACCCGCTCTTCGTGAGCGCCATCATCGCCGGGCTGGTGCCTCCCTTTTTCGAGTTCTTCCTTGTTGTTCTTCGCCAATACAACTTGCAAGCTCTGCACCTCCAACCCAACTCTATTCTCCTTCTGGCGATTTTCTCCTATTATTGTGAGGCTCAAGTTGGGGTAAAGCCCTCGGTGGCCTTGCTGCGCCACTACTTTTACCTCCGGGTTTCTCGCAGCCCCATCACCGCATGCGTGAGCTTTGTCGCATACTCCAGCTCCAATGCCATCTCGAAGCCTGGGAAGAAGATCGAAGGCTTCCGGAGCAAGTGGGTCATGGTGGACGTTGGGCGCCTCCACCCTCGGCTGGTGCTGCCCACGGGGCAGCCTAAGGCCGTTGACACTTGGTCCCGCACGGAGCTCGTCGATCCCCGCGCGAAGCCAGTGCTGGAGAGGATGGACGCGGACCTATGGCCATGCAACTTGGTGACGGTGAAGCTGACCGGGGCGACGCTCCTGAGGGAGTTCCTGGAGCACCGGGTGGCTCCGCTTCGGGAACACTCACTCCCACTTTGGAGGTACGGGGAAGCCGATGCCGCCCTCCGCCTGAGCTCTGCAGCTCTGGCCGATGGAGATCTGGCCGCAATCCTCCATTCCTTGGTCAGAGGGGAAGTGGCAAGACTGGAGGTGCTCCTGTAGCCCTGTTCCTTCGCGGTGACTGGGAGTAGGTGGTGAATTCCATGCCCACCTTCAACGGGGAGGGCATAGTGCCTGCGGAGGTTCCCGAGGATCTGGCGGCTCTGGTGATGCTGAACGTATCTTCCAGCGACTCCAGTGGGGAGGAGGAAGAAGAGGAGGAGGAAGAGGAGTCCGACTCTGAAGCGACCGACGGAGAGTCGGGGAAGTCCCTCCCCCAGCACAGGTCCCGCACCCTCCGCCTTATGCCGGACGACGACGAGAGCGGCGACGAGCGAGGCGGGGAGAGCTCGCCCCTAGTCCCAAAGAACGACAAGACGAGGCTGGTCCCCCGCGGGCCTGGTCCGGCTCCAAGGCGGCCTGAAGCCACCTTCAACTCCTCCGACGTGCCGCCTGCTTCCGAGCCTCCTGAGGCCGACCCCAGCAGTCGGCTCTCGGGCTTCAAGTTCGGCCGGAGGCTGCTTGAGTTCGCGGATGGTGACCAGTAAGTGCTTGATTTTTGTTTTGCTTCTTGCTTTTGCTGCCGAGGCTTGACGTCCATATTCCTTGGCTAGGCCGGTGCCTGCGGCGAAAAGACTGAAAGGGGCCCCCTGAGGCTCCGCCTGGGGCAACGCTTCCACCTGCGGGAGAAGGAGGTGGCAAGGCTCGAGCCTCCCCTGCCCGGTCATCCTCGCGAGGCCAGGTGGGGCGTGCTGGTGTGAGTTCAGCCCCCGTGGCCCAGGCGAGTCCCGAGGCGTCCATGCCCGATGCCACTGCTGCGGCCGCCGGAGCTCAGAAGGTCCCGACGCTTGACACTATGATCACGCTGCCGTCTTCTCCTCCTACTCTGCCAATCGCCATTTCTATGATTCCTTCTACTGTCTTGGATCGTGCTGCTGCGGAGCTAGACCGGCTGCGAGAAGATCTTCAGGGCGCCAAACCCCGCCTGGTGGCCAGCCGCCTGGAGTTGGCCTCTAGCTGGGTCCGCTCTGACACCTCAGTTCGAGCGGCGCTGGTCCAGGCCGTGACGGCCTGCGATGAGGAGAAGCAGGCCCTCCTCCAAGCCAAGGCCGCTCGCGACGCTGCCTTGGGTGAGGTTGCGGATGTCCGAGGCTACTGCAAGGCGTTGGAGAGCGAGCTGCAAGGCCTGCATGACAAGCTCGCCAAGGAGGTCCGTGACTGCCAGGAGAAGGAGAAGGAGATGAAGACTCGAGAGGCTGCTGTCAAGGACCAGGATGCCAAGCTTGATGAACGTCGTAGTCGGTTGGAGAAGCTGGAGTAGGCGTTGGAGGCGGAGTGGATCAAGTTGGATGGCAAGGCGAGGGTCCTGGTCGAGGACCGTGTGGCCTTCGCGCAGCTGGAGGAGAGGGCTCGCGCCTCGTTGAAGACACTTTGTGATGGCGGCCTGGGAAAGCCACTAGCTGGCGCCGAGGATGGCCCCGCCAAGTTGCTTCCCTTCCTGGTCCGCGCACTTGAAGATGTCGCTGACGGCCTTGGCCCCATGGACGAGGCCGAGGCGCGTGTACTTTACTCTGCAGCGCTAGCGCGTGTCTTCACCCACTTCTATCTTTGTGACCCCAATGTCGATCTCGACAGCCTGCTGGAGCCTGCAAGCGGCGAGCTTGCCGCTGCCGCTGCTGAGGTAGTGAAGGGTCGAGCAGAAGCCCTGCTCGTGAGGTTCCGCGCCTTCAGCACCAAGCCAGGGCGAGATGCTGTCAACCCTGGAGCTTCGGGAGGTGGAGCCACCTAGCGCAACTCCACCACCAGTGATGGCACCGCCGGAAAGTGACCCCTCTATGGCCTCTGTCCTATTTTAGTTCCTGCAACATGCATCATGCCTCGTGGAGCGTTTAAACTTGTGTTTGGCGTTCTGAAAACAACCTATGGACTGTAATATTTGCTTTTGAATTCCTTGAGATTTGCGCTTTTCCTTCCTACTTGCCTGTGTTCTACGTCGGCAGGGCCCGTCCCCACGCATACCTCAACCGCCGTTAGCCCCGACCGGAAACCAGGATGGGACCAAGGAGTGAGGGGCTACGTGACCAGTTAGGCTCCTGAGTCGCGATGCTCAGGAGTCCCCCTTGACGCACCAACATCAAGTAGGGAGGGGAGGCATAGGAGTGGATCTACCGTTCTATGTCGGCAGGGCCCGGCCCCGCGCATACCTCAACCGCCATTGTCCCCGACCGGAAACCAGGACGGGACCAAGGAGTGAGGGGCTACGTGACCAGTTAGGCTCCTGAGTCACGATGCTTAGGAGTCCCCCTTGACGTTCAAATGGCCTTCATACCTTGGCTCCGGCCGGGGAAGGGCGCGCGACGAACCAGGCCCGAGGGGCCTGGCTGGGTGGCGTGCACCCGAGCGTGGCCCAGGCGCAGCCCCCGTGCCCAGCCCCCTCGCGTGGCACTCCCAAGGGGAGGCGTAACGATAAGGCCATGCACTGAGCTCTGGGCTCCCTGAGGTTGATGCGGCCGTGGGCCACCCTCAGTTGTTTATCACCAGCGCGGAGCATAGCACTTCCGTATGTGTACGGGCATAGCCGCTCCTCGGCAGTGTCGTCAGCCAGCACGGAGCATGGTGCTTCCACTGGTGCATGGGAGGGGGCTCCCCTCTGGGAGGAGCCCCCGCGGCGTGTACAGCCCCGCCCTGACACGTGGCTGGCACAGTAGGGCTTGACGAGGTGTATCTGGGCACCCGTGAGCCAGCGCGGGACTCACGGGGCCCTACCTCAAGGCGGGTTGCGCCTGGCTCTGGGCCTTTGTTTATAATGTGCTCCTGCAAATTTGGTTAGATGCCGACGCTCTACGTCCTCAGGTCCCGGCCCTCAAGCGAGCTGAGCCGTTGCTGGTATGCCAGGTCGCGATGTCGTGGACAAGGCCAGGAGGTGAGGGATGGAGAGCCAGTAAGAGTCCATGAGTCGTGATGCTCAGGTACCCCCCTTCTAACGTGCAAGTGGCTAGCATGAGGGAAGAAGGGCGCCGTCACATGCATTAAGTAATAATCATGGCGGGTCAAATGCATGACCTGAATAAATGCGAGAGAGATACATGCTGTCGGGTCAGGCCCGAGCGGCTTGGGGTTAGTGCAGCCCGGGGGGCGCCCCCAACAAAGTAACCTAAAGGCATAAACAAAAGGGATACATGCCGCAGGGACGGACCCACGCGGCCTGGGAATGATGCAGCCTTGGGGGCGCTCCCAGCTGAAAATGAAACTCGAAGGATGTCACCTGATAATGTTGGAGATGAAGGGATGCTGAAGTAGCTGACGACGCGCGCTGCAGAAACCGGCCCTCATGAGCCCCCAGGCCCAGGAGCCTCGGGGGGCTCTGGAGACGCAGGTGGCTCCTCGAGGACCATCTCCATCTCTGCCAGGACTGCGGAATGCCTGACCTCCTGAGCCTCCAGGATGCTCCTCATAAGACGCTGATGCACGACCGCCGCGTTTGGCAGGCCAAAAGGCATGCGAACATAGCTGTGGGGTGGACCCTCACAACGCCCCATGCGCGAAGGCCAGAGGCGCTCTTGAGAGGCGGCTCGGTTGAGCCCTGGACGTTGATGCAGACGCACAACCCACTATCCTCGCCTGGATGGGGAGCTACGGCTGCCACTCACGACTCTTGACTCCTGCAGCTCCTGAGTGATCTTGCTGATGAACTCCCAAGGGTTTATCCCTCCTTGACTTGTTCCTTCCTGAGGGAAACGCGCTTTGAAGCACGCCTCCAAGTGGTGCCCGAGCGCCTCCCTCGTGATTTTGGCAAAGTCGATGGCCCTCCAGGAGAGAGCCCCTGAGCCTTGTCCGAGGAGGGCACCGGGCGCGCCTTCCTATGCGACAGAAGGAGGCGCCCCTTGAACGGGCGCGGATCCTGGCACAATGCCACTGGAAGGGCCTTCCTCCCGAGGGTTCAGACCAGGTGATGCCTTCTTCTTCTTAGGGACTGCCTCGGGAAGTCTTCGCTCCTGTGCTCTAGGTCTTCGATTGCCGCGGCTTGGAAAGCACGCTCAAGGGAACACACTGCATCCCTCTCCTCACAAGGCACTGTGATGACTCCACCGCTTCCTGGCATCTTGAGGACATTGTAGCCGTGATGAGTCACTGCCATGAACTTGGCTAGGGCTGGGTACTCGAGGATGGCATTGTGTGGCAGGCGAATGTGGGCGGCGTCAAAGTCAATGAGCTCGGTGCGGTAGTTGTCGCGCTGCCCAAAGGTGACAGGAAGGCGAACCTGCCCTATCGGAATGGTGGAACCATCAGTGACTCCTCAGAAAGGCTTGGTTGGTTGAAGCTGATTGTATGGCACTTGGAGATTGTTGAATGTCTCGACGGACAGGACGTTGAGTCTTGCACCGCCATAGATGAGGGTCCTGGTGACTTGCACATTGCTGATGATCGGGGAGCAAAGCATCGGGAGGACTCCAGCCGTGGCTGCGCACTTGAGCTGATCCGCTGAGCTGAATGTGATAGCACATGCTGACCACCTGAGAGGGAGCGTGGCCTCAAGCTTGGGGAGGATTGCATTCACCTCGCGAGCAAATTGTTTGAAGATGCGCTGAGAGGCTGGGGCCTGAGCGCCGCCCAAGATGCAAGCGATTGCGCGCTGCTCCTGGAAGCCCCCAGCACCTTCGTCCTGATGATGGTCTTCATTCCTCCTCGGCTGAGGTGGCAGAGAAGGGAGGCCTGCGTTGCCTTGAGGGCGATCTTCACGAGGCTGATCCCTCCAGCCTCCCTCGCGAGACTGGTCCTGCCAGCGGTCCTCGCGAGGTCGGTCAGGCCACCCTTGGCGAGGGCCACAGTCTTCCCATCGTCCTCCACCTCTTCCTCCTCCTCGGCCGTATCCCCGGTCGTTGCGCTCGGGGCGTCGGCCGACACGCACATATTGCACATCACTGAGCTCTTGGCGCTCGTTGGTGTTGTGGGTGTGGAGGTCATGGTACACGCAGTACCGGCTACCCTTGGATGACTCAGGCTGGTCCCTGCCTCGCTTGGTGTCTGGCTCTGCTGCAAGCACAACAGCCCCTTTGCGCTTCACGTCCTTGACCTTGGGCTTCTTCTCTTCTGGATCGGCAGCAGGAAGCTTGAGGAGGGAGAGGCGCCCTTCCTCAGCCCTGGCGCACTTGGTCGCCAAGTTGAACAACACCAGGGATGTGCACAGGTCTTCTTGGATTGCTAGCTCCTATTTCATCTTGATGACGCACACCGTCAGAGAAGGCTGAGATGATGGCCTCCTCAGTCACCCTGGGGATCTTGAGGCGAGCTTTGTTGAAGCACTGGATGTACTTTTGCAGGGTCTCTCCTGGCTGCTGCTTGATGCGGCGCAGGTCGCTCATGGCCGGGGGCCGGTCACGAGTGCCCTGGAAGTTGGCGATGAAGCGAGTGCGCATCTCGTCCCAGGAGGAGATCATGCCAGGAGCCAGGTTTAGGAGCCAGGTGCGGGCACCATCCTTGAGCGCCATGGTAAACCAGTTCACCATGACCTTCTCGTCCCCATTGGCGGCTTCGATGCCCAGCTTGTAGAGCTGGAGGAACTCCGCAGGGTCAGCCGTGTCGTTGTAGCGCGGGGGCAGATCTGGCTTGAACTTGCCCAGCCAGGCCACGCTGCGCAGCTCAGCGGTGAAGGCACGGCAGCCTGCAGTGGCCACTAGAGGCCTTTGGTGGCGAAGGGCTTGATCTTGGAGGTCTCCGTGCACCGCCGCCAGGAGCAACGCGGGGTCTTGGCGCGCTGGAGAAGGAGCGCGGTCATGATGTGCCGGTGCGGGGAGCACACGGGCAGCTTCTTGAGGACGAGGGATCTCTTGGCAGTTCTTCACTTGCTGTGCTGGCGCTGGACGGAGCGGATCCCGTCCAGGGGCCGCGCGCCTTGGGGCCAGGGCACCTTCTTGAGGGGGAGGCGGCTGAGGCACCTCCGGAGCTGCGTTGCCCGCGCAGGGCGGGGGGCGGTGCAGTGAGAGGGATGGTGCAGGGGAGCCCCCTGCGGCGCTGACGAGCTCGGTGATGCGGGCAAGCCACTCGTCATAGAGGTCATCGACCGGACGGCAGTGCAGGAGCTCTCGCGCCAGGAGCAACGTGGCATGCGCGTCCGCAGGAGCGCGACGGGCCTGCGACGACGAGCCTGCTGGAGTCAGCGACGGGGTGGCGGTGCGGCCTTCTCGCCGCACCGAAGGATGCAGGGATGAGGCCTGCTGTTCGTTCCCCGCCGGACCGGTGGCGGCGTGGGCGGCAGGCGACGGGGAACGACGGGGAGGCCCTTCGACGGGGGCCGTCTAGGCGACATGGACTGCGAGGGCAGCCCGGTGCTCGGCGCGGGCGCGATGAACGTCAGACATGGATGCGATAGACGGCGAAACACAAGACGGCGGAAGGCGTGATTCCGGCGCACCCCTAGCTGACGCGCGAAATGTCGGATTTCGGGTTCCGGCAGACCCTTAAGTTTTGAACCCTGGGGTGCGCGTGGAGATCACTCCTCTAGCAACTCATGTCTCGTCGCCTCGCAAAGGATCTAGGCTACATGAAGAACAACACAAGGGACGCAAGGTTTATACTGGTTCAGGCCACCATGGTGGTGTAATACCCTACTCCAGCGTGTGTGGTGTGTGGATTGCCTCAGGGGTTGATGATGAACAATACAAGGGAAGAACAGCCTCGCGAGGGATGTTCTTGCGGAGGTGATGCCTCTTGGGAAGGATTGGATCCGGCCCTCTTTCTACTGTGGTGTCTAGCCCTATTTATAGAGCGAGGCCCTGGCCCTCTTCCCAAATATTGAGCGGGAAGGGCGCCAACAATTGGCCATTTTGAAGGGGAACATCTAGTACACTTATCCTGACTAAAGTTGGTCCTGGCCTGCCAAAGGCTCTGATGATGACGCCTTCCTGGGCTCCACGATGACCTCCATCCTGCCGTTCTGCACCGAAGGGGAAACAAGGACACTGCCCAGGCCGGCGCCTGCCTGGCGCCCGCCTGGCTTCGGTCGTCATGGCTTGCGTCATGGGCACCTCGTGAGGTACGCCGCCTTGATCTCTCTGCCTCCTCGCGAGCCAGCCTGACGAGGCTGCGCCTAAGGAAGCTTCCTATGGTCCGCCCCGCGAGGCTTGGCCCCTCGCGAGGGTCTTGAGCTTGTGTTAACAAAGATGGGCCATACTGGGCCACTCCTTGAGCCATGTTGCAGGCCGCATGCAGGCAAGTCTGGGTACTCCCGTTCCCAGAACACCGACAGAACTGCTGGTTCCCGGTCTGTGACAAGGAGTTCGGTCCTTGGAAAGAGCGCGCAGTACTTAGGCCCTTCAAACATTGAGCGCAAATAAAACACCCACTGGGTCGGCTGGCGGCAGCCGGCGAAGCCAGCTCACGAGCAGCCGACCGTGCAGCAACTTAGTGTGGTAGGGCCGGGTTGGCCAATCCGGCGGACCGAACTTAGTGTTTTGCAGCATGTAGGTGCTTTGGTCCATAGTTCTTGCCGGCCATCAGCCGAAGCCGGTCTGTGGCACTGGGCAAGTGGAGGGCCTACGCTTCCTGGACGCGCCAGGATGTGCTAAGGAGGATGGTGGGTTGTGGCCAAGCTGGCCAGCCCCCGAGCCCCCGGGTTGAGTGGGTCAACCCGGCGGTGCAGGTTTTTCAGAAAATTTGCAAGGATGTGTGGAACACAATAATTTGGCAGGAAAAGGCAGCCCCCGAGTGTCGTTCGGGGGTCCCATAGTTTTTCATATGATTACAAAAGGCAGCAATACATACGCGCATACAACTAACTGTAAACTGGCGGAGGAGTTCTGCATTCCAGGGCCGGCTTGTCTCTTCGCCGGCGGTATCTCTCTTGCACTTGTTCAGCTTGCGGGCGTCGATGAGCTAGTAGGCGTCGCGGTCACACAGGGCTTTGCTGACGAAGAAGGGGCCCTCCCATGGGCAGGCCAACTTGTGCTGGCCGGCTTGCTACTAGACAAGTCGGAGGATGAGGTCTCCCGCATGGAACGCGAGGGGCTTTATCTTCTTGCTGTGGTAGTGCCTCAGGCCTTGCTGGTAGATGGCAGATCGGCTAAGGGCCAAAAGGCATGCTTCTTCGAGCAGGCTGACACCGTCCTCACAGGCTTCCTTGGCTTGGGCTTTTGTGTACATCACGACTCATGACGAGTCAAATTCGAAGTCGGTCGGGATGGCGACTTCTGCCCCATAGACGAGGAAGAACATGGTGAATCCGGTTGACCAGTTTGGCATTGTGCGTAGGCTCCAGAGGATGGCTGGTAGCTCATTGATCTAGCTACCGGGTGAACGGACGAGGGGTTCGATGAGCCATGGCTTGATGCCGGATAGGATGATGCCGTTGGATTGAGGATGGGCCACAGAGGCCAGGTCAAGCTGGATGCCGGAGACAGAGGAGTATTGCAGGATTGTGCCAGGGCGACCTTGGCGAAGTTGGTGTTGTTGTCTGTGATGATGCTGTTCGGGACACTGTAGCGCACCGTGATGTCTTTGATGAATCGGACGACCGTTGGCCCGTCCAGCTTCTTGATCAGTAGCGCCTCGACCCACTTGGTGAATTTGTCGACCGCCACCAGCAAGTGCATCATGCCGCCGTGGGTGGTCTTGAAGGGCCCCACCATGTCGAGCCCTAGACCGCGAAGGGCCAGGTGATCGGGATGGTTTGCAGGGCCGACACTGGCTGATGGCTGCGCTTGCTGAAGCGTTGGCATCCTTCACACTTGACAACAAGCGACTCGACGTCTTTGAGAGCCGTGGGCCAGTAGAAGCCATGGTAGAAAGCCTTGGCCACAAGGGACCTGGAGGTAGCGTGGTGCCCGCACTCGCCCTGATGGATGTCGAGGAGGATCTCTATGCCCTTGTCCTATTCGATGCAACAATGGAAAATGCCTGTCGTGCTGCGCTTGACGAGCTCGTGGTTGATGATGTCGCAGGCGGACGCCCGACGTTGCACTTGTCGGGCCTCGGTCTCGTCCATGGGGAGAACTTCGTCCTCCATGGATGCTAAGATCGACTAGGCTCATGACGGAGCCGTCACCACGGTGAAGACGGCCACCGAGACGGGTTCTGGGGCGGCAGCCCCCGATCCGGAGGCAGCAACCCCCGGGTCAGGGACGATGGCGGTCGGGTTGAGCACGGCAGCCCCCGGGCCGGGATCAGCAGTCCCCTGGCTGGGTTCCACAGTCCTTGGGCCGGGATCAGCGACCGGGATCAGCAGTCCCCGGGCCAGGTCCCGCAGCCCCCAGGGCCAGGTTGGGGAGGGGCGCCACAGGATCGTCCGGGATGAATATTGACTCGGAATCCAGAGACGGCTTGCGCAAGTGCTCGAGGGAGACGCCAGATGGTATGGCTTGCCAGGATGAGCCAATCTTGGCTTGCATGTCAGCGACTTCATTTTTTGCGCGCGGGACATGGAGGAACTCGCAGCCGTCAAAGCTGCCGAAGAGCTGGTGGACCAGGAAATGGTAGCTCACCATGTTGGCATCCCGGGAATCCCACTTGCCGGAACACTGCTACACCACCAGGTCTGAGTCGCCAAAGCATAGGATGCGCCGGATGCCGAGTTCCTTGGCAAGCCAGAGGCCATGCACAAGGGCTTCGTACTCGGCGACGTTGTTGGAGGCAGAAAAGTGGATCTGTAGTGCGTACCGAAGCCGGGTGCTCTTCAAGGAAGACAACACGATGCCAGCTCCCAAGCCGGAGCGCATCTTGGAGCCATCGAAGTGCATGCGCCAATGCGTTGAATCCGGCAGTGGCGGCAGGTACTGGGTCTCCGTCCAGTCGACGAGGAGTCGGCCAGGGCCTGGGACTTGATCGTGGTGCACGGATCATAGTGGATGGTGTGGCCAACTAGCTCGATGGCCCACTTGGCCACCCGGCCAGAGGCAACCCGGCAGCCCATGATCTTGCCGATGGGGGCCGTGCTGACCATGGTGATCTCATCACTACAAAAAAAGACACATCCGTGACATTTTGGACTGAACAATTTTTTTTCTGTCATGATTATGTCACTTCCATGATGATAATTGTGACAAAACCCTGTATCATCATAGATGTGGTGGGCTCCTACTTCTATGACAAAAAATGGGCTTTTCGTCCTGGGCGGGCCGGAGATGCACCTGCATGACATTCTTTGGGCCGTCCATGATGGAAAAAATCATGGTAGAAGCGAGGGTGAGGAAAATTTCGGGGAGTTCCAAATTACGGTGGGTGGTCGGGGCCGAGCGATGCACGGAGGTTTGTGCGTTTCTCTCGTACACATATGCATGTGTGTGCGAGGCGTTGCGCTCTAACTGAACCCGAGCGAGGAGTTGGGCTCTAACTGAACCCGAGTGATTGGACTAGCTATGTTACTGAACCCCAATTCATCCCTTGTTGTTAACAAAACCCGAGTGATTCCTTCGCTACTGCTGCTAACTGAAACCGATCAAAGATGCCTCTTGATGAACAGTTCCCGGTGGGGGTTGGATGAACAGTTCCCAGTGGGGGTTGGATGAACAGGATCTCGTGGTAGTAGAGGCTGTTGCCGCTGGATGAATAGGACCCTGATCGAGGAGGTGGGGGTGGATGAACAGTAGTCGGTGGAGGGACCCCATGGAGGGCTGGTTGAAAAGGACCCCATGGAGGGGGTGGTTGAACAAGACCCCGTGGAGGGTTGGTTGAACAGTAGCCGGTGGAGGCTGGATGAACAGGACCCCGTGGAGGGATGGATGAACAGTAGCCGGTGGAAGCTGGATGAACAGTACCCCCGTGGATGAACAGTAGCTGGTGGAGGCTGGAGGAAATTGACAGTGGATGAACAGTAGCAGGTGGAGGCTGGAGGAAGTCGATGGTGGATGAACAGTAGCCCGTGGAGTCCCGTTTTGCGGTACGCCACACCCCTCCTGATACATCTCCGTCGTATCTACTTTCCCTAATGCTTTTCCTCTTGTTTTGGACTCTAATTTGCATGATTTGGATAAAACTAACCCGCACTAACGCTGTTTTCAGCAGAAATACCATGGTGTTGTTTTTGTGCAGAAATAAAAGTTCTCGGAATGGAACGAAACTTTGCAAGGATTTTTTATACAATAAAAGAGAATTTCTGGAGCCAAGAACCACCGGAGGGGGCCACAGATACGTCTCCAACGTATCTATAATTTTTGATTGTTCCATGTTGTTATATTATCATTCTTGGATGTTTTACAATCATTTTATAGTCATTTTATATCATTTTTTGGGACTAACGTATTGATCCAGTCCCTAGTGCCAGTTGTTGTTTTTTTGCTTGTTTTTTACATCGCAGGAAATCAATACCAAATGGAGTCCAAACACCGTGAAACTCCTGGAGGATTTTTTATGGACCAGAACACTCAGATGGGCCAGAGCAGCACCTGGGGGTGCCCCGAGGGGGGCACAACCCACCAGGGCATGCCTGGGCCCCCAGGCGCGCCCAATTGGGTTGTGCCCACATCGGTGGCCTCCCACACCCCTTCTTCGCCCTATAAAATCCCAAATATTCCAAAACCCTTTGGGGTAAACCTAGATCAGAAGTTCCATCGCCGCAAGGTCTCTTTATCCATGAAAACCAATCTAGACCCTGTTCCGGCACCATACCAGAGGGGGGAATCATCATCGGTGGTCATCTTCATCATCCCGGCGGCCACCACGATGAGGAGGGAGTAGTCCACCCTCAGAGTTGAGGGTTTGTACCAGTAGCTATGTGTTTGATCTCTCTCTCTCTCTCTCGTGATCTATATCATGGGCTTTGTGAATATAGTTGGATCATATGATGTTTCTCCCCTCTATACTCTTGTTATAATGAATTGAATCTTTACCCTTTAAAGTTTTGTCTTATCGGATTGAATATTCAGAGATGAGAACACATGATATATGTCTTACAATATGAATACTTAGGTGACAATGAGGTATCTTATTGATTCACTTGATATGTCTTATGGCATTCAACTTGTGGATTCCCGCGGTGATATTGGGGTAATCTATGGATAGAGGTTGATGCACGTTTTTCTCCGACGGAAACTTTGGTGTCTCTTTATAGTTCTTTGTGTGGATTGAGTATTATGAATATGAATTTGTGCTGGTGTTATTCTAGTACGAACTCTAGGATAGATCGAACAAAAAAATGCTTTGTGTTATTTTAGTACGAACTCTTGAATAGATCGAACAGAAAGAATAGCTTTGAGGTGGCTTTGTGACCTACAAACAATTCCTAGCTTTTGTTCTCTGCTAATAGGAACTCGGGAGTGATTCTTTGTTGCAGTTTGAGGGATAATCGTATGATCCAACTATGTTAGCATTGTTGAGAGGTTGCACTAGCGAAAGTACGAACCCTAGGCCTCATTTATAAGCATTGCAGCACCATTTTTGTGCCCTTTTACTATTTGCTACCTTGCTGTTTTTATTTATTCAGATTATAAAAATATATTTCTACCATCCATATTACTCTTTTATCACCATCTCTTCGCCGAACTAGTGCACCTATACAATTTGCCATTGTATTGGGTGTGTTGGGGACATAAGAGATTTCTTGTATTTGGTTGCATGGTCGTTTATGGAGACCATCTTCAACCTACACCTCTCACGGATTGATAAACCTTAGGTCATCCACTTGAGGGAAAATTGCTACTGTCCTACAAAACTCTGCGCTTGGAGGCCCAACACGTGTCTACAAGAATAAAGTTGCGTAGTAGACATCAAACTCTTTTCTGGCGCCGTTGTCGGGGAGGTGAGTGCATGAAGGTATATATTTAGATCTTGCAATCAAATCTTTTAGTTTCTTGTTTTATCACTAGTTTGGTTTTGATAACCCACAAGTTTAGGGGATCAGTTGTAGCCTCTTTCAATAAGTAATAGTGTCGAACGCAACGAGGAGCTAAAGGTAGAACAAATATTCCCTCAAGTTCTATCGACCACCGATACAACTCTACGCACGCTTAGCGTTCGCTTTACCTAAAACAAGTATGAAACTAGAAGTACTTTGTAGGTGTTGTTGGATAGACTTGCAAGATAATAAAGAACACATAAATAAAAAGTAGGGGCTATTTAGATAAAGAAGCAATAAACTAAATATAGTGAGTGTGTAAAAGTGGTGGTAGGAGTTGCAGAATTGTTCCTAAGCAATTGACTACTTTACTAGACCGATAGCAAGTTTTATGTGGGAGAGGCATAAGCTAACATACTTCCTCTTCTTGGATCATATGCACTTATGATTGGAACTCTAGAAAGCATCTGCAACTACTAAATATCATTAAGGTAAAACCCAACCATAGCATTAAAGCATCAAGTGGCCTTTATCCCATACACCACAACCCCCTTACTCGGGTTTATGCTTCCGTCACTCAAGCAACCCACTATAAGCAGATCAAGAACGTATTGCAACACCATACAGCGAGGATCCCTCATGCTTGCGCGACACGGAGGGCACAATAGGACAACAACATAACCACAAGCAAAATAAACTAATCATAGCAATTCATCAATCACCGGTAGGACAGCGAAAATCTACTCAGATATCATAGGATGGTAACACATCATTGGATAATAATATGAAGCATAAAGCACCATGTTCAAGTAGAGGGTACAGCAGGTTGCGGGAGAGTGGACCGCTGAATATAGATGGAGGAAGGTGATGGAGATGTTGGTGAAGATGACAGAGGTGTTGGTGTAGATCGCGGTGATGATGATGGCCCCCAGCGGTGTTCCGGTGCCACCGGAAGCAAGGGGGAGAGAGCCCCCCTTCTTCTTATTCTTCCTTGACCTTCGCCCTAGATGGGAGAAGGGTTTCCCCTTTGGTCCATGGTCTCCATGGTGTGGGAGGGGCGAGATCCCCTCCGAGATTGGATCTGTCTCTCTGTCTCTCTCCGTTTCTGCGTTCTCAGATTCTGCCCTTTCACCGTTTCTTATACATCCGGAGATCCGTAACTCCGATTGGATTGAAACCTTCGCCAAGATTTTTCTTTGAAAATTAGCTTTCTTGTGGCAAAAGAAGAGTGTCAACCACCTTACGGGGTGCCCACGAGGGTCAGGGGCGCGCCCCCTGCCTCGTGGCCCCCTCGGGTACCATCTCGCGTTGGTTTTTCTTCCCAAAAATCATAAATATTTCAAAAATGATCTCCGTCCATTTTTATCCCGTTTGATATGGGGTTTCTGCGAAACATAAAACCCCAACAAACATGAACTAGCACTGGGCACTGGATCAATATGTTAGTCCCAAAAATAATATAAAAATTTGCCAAAAGTATATGAAAGTTGTAGAATATTGGCATAGAACAATCAAAAATTATAGATACGCCGGAGACGTATCAACATCCCCAAGCTTAATTCCTGCTCGTCCTCGAATAGGTAAATGATAAAAGATAATTTTTGATGTGGAATGCTACCTAGCATAATCTTGATCATATGTCTAATCATGGCATGAATATTAAGACACGAGTGATTCAAAGCAATAGTCTATCATTTGACATTAAGACGATAATACTTCAGGCATACTAATAAAGCAATCATGTCTTTTCAAAACAACATGGCCAGAGAAAGTTATCCCTACAAAATCATATAGTCTGGCTATGCTCCATCTTCATCACACAAAATATTCAAATCATGCACAACCCCGATGACAAGCCAAGCAATTGTTTTATACCTTTGACGTTCTCAAACCTTTTCAACTTCCACACAATACCTGAGCGTGAGCCATGGATATAGCGCTATAGGTGGACTAGAATATGATGGTGGGGGTTATGTGGAGAAGACAAAAAAGGAGAAAGTATCACATCGACGCGGCTAATCAACGGGCTATGGAGATGCCCATCAATTGATGTCAATGCGAGGAGTAGGGATTGCCATGCAACGAATGCACTAAGAGCTATAAGTGTATGAAAGCTCAAACTGAAACTAAGTGGGTGTGCATCCAACTTGCTTGCTCATGAAGACCTCGGGCATTTGAGGAAGCCCATCATTGGAATATACAAGCCAAGTTCTATAATGAAAATTCCCACTATTATATGAAAGTGATAACTCAAGAGACTCTCTATATGAAGAACATGGTTCTACTCTGAAGCACAAGTGTGGTAAAAGGATAGTAACATTGCCCCTTCTCTCTTTTTCTCTCATTTTTTGTGGGCTTCTTTGGACCCCTTTTTATTTGGCTTCTTTGGCCTTTTTTTCATTAAGTCCAGAGTCTCATCCCGACTTGTGGGGGAATCATAGTCTCCATCATCCTTTCCTCACTGGGGCAATGCTCTAATAATGAGGATCATCACACTTTTATTTACTTACAACTCAATATTACAACTCAATACTAGAACAAAGATATGACTCTATATGAATGCCTCCAGCGGTGTACCGGGATGTGCAATGATCTAGCATAGAAATGACATCAAAAAAGGACAACCCATGAAAACATCATGCGAGCTATCTTATGATCATGCAAAGCAATATGACAATGAATGCTCAAGTCATGTATATGATGATGATGGAAGTTGCATGGCAATATATCTTGGAATGGCTATGGAAATGCCATGATAGGTAGGTATCATGGCTGTTTTGAGGAAGATATAAAGAGGCTTATGTGTGATAGAGCGTATCGTATCACGGGGTTTGGATGCACCGGCGAAGTTTGCACCAACTCTTGAGGTGAGAAAGGGCAATGCACGATACCGAAGAGGCTAGCAATGATGGAAGGGTGAGAGTGCGTATAATCCATGGATGCAACATTAGTCATAAAGAACTCACATACTTATTGCAAAAATTTATTAGCCATCAAAACAAATTACTACGCGCATGCTCCTAGGGGGATAGATTGGTAGGAAAAGACCATCGCTCATCCCCGACCGCTCGTCCCCGACCGCCACTCATAAGGAAGACAATAAATAAATAAATCATGCTTCGACTTCATCACATAACGGTTCACCATACATGCATGCTTCGGGAATCACAAACCTCAATGACAGTATTTCTACTAATCCACAGCCACCCACTAGCGTGACTCTAATATCACCAGCTTTATATCGCAAAAATATTGCAAGGAATCAAACATATCATATTCAGCGATCTACAAGTTTATCTAGGATTTTATGACTAACCATGTGAATGACCAATTCCTGTCATCTCTCTACATAGATATAAGTGAAGCAAGAGAGTTTAATTCTTTCTACAAAAGATATGGCCATGCTATAACAAATATAAGTGAAGCAAAAAGAGCATTCTACAAATGGCGATTTTCTATGTGAAGAGAAACAGACAATCCAAACTTCAAATGATATAAGTGAAGCACATGAAGCATTCTATGAAGCCATACTCAAAAGATTTAAGTGAATTGCAATGAGCATTCTATAAATAAACCATGGACTATCTCATACCAGCATGGTGCATAAAATAAAATTGAAAACTAAAAGCAAAAGACGCTCCAAGATTGCACATATCTCATGAACGAAACGAATCCGAAAACATACCGATACTTGTTGAAGAAAGAGGGGAGGCCTTCCGGGCCATCCCCAAGCTTAGATGCTTGAGTATCCTTGAATGTTTACTTGGGGTGCCTTGGGCATCCCCAAGATTGATCTCTTGCCTCTCTTCCTTTTCCTCATATCGAGACCTCCTCGATCAAACACTTCATCCACACAAAACATCAACAAAAAACTCGGTAAGATCCGTTAGTATAATAAAGCAAATCACTACTCCAAGTACTGTTTCAAACCAATTCATATTTTGTTTTTGCATTGTGTCTACTGTAATATAACTTTTTCATGGCTTAATCCATTGATATAAATTGATAGTTTCATCAAAACAAGTAAACTATGCATCAAAAACAGAATCTGTCAAAAATAGAACAGTCTGTAGGAATCTGAACATTCACCATACTTCTGGTACCCCAACAATTCTACCAAAAATAGTAAACATAAAAAATAATTAGAACCATTTGAGGTTCCTATAAAAAATGTAAAATCGCGCACTACAGCCAAAGTTTCTGTCCTGCACCGTACAAACCAACAAACATTGTAAACATCCTAAAGGCAAACCTTAGCACATTATTTTTATAATACAATGGAATTGTACAAGGGGATAATTATTTTTGATGAAAAGTTTCTGTAATTAAGATTCACAAAGTTTCCGTGAGCATGAACAAAGTTCAAGGAGCTCTCCCACTTCAACAATGCTTGTCTCTCTCACTTTTACTTTCCTTTTTGAAAAATTTTGGGTTCCCCTCTTTATTTTTTTTGTTTTTAGACTATATGAAAGCACACAACAGAAATAAATGACTCTCTAAAACTTCTGGGTTGTCTCCCTGGCAGTGTTTTCTTTAAAGCCATTAAGCTAGGCATATAGTGCTCAAGTAATGGATCCACCCGGATCCCAAGGTATATCAAAGTCAATTTTAATTAACAATGATTTGTAATTTAGTAGTGAGCACAAAGTAACATATATCAAGCAACAAAGAAGTCTAACTCTCTTCCTATGCATGGGCATGTCATAAAAGAACAATTCATGCACACCAAGTAAAGGCCAATGCATAGTATAAGCAGTTTCTTGCAATTTTATCATATTGGAAACATAGAGAGGTGGAGATATAGTTCCTCTCTCATAATAATTGCAAGTAGGAGCAGCAAGCATATGCATATCATATCTATCAAAATCATCATGTGCAATGCTAAAAGGCAACCCATCAATATAATCCTTAATAAGCATAACTTCTCCGATATAATGTAGTTTGGAGAATTCAAAAAGATAATAGGACTATCATGCGTGGGTGCAATAGCAACAATTTCATGTTTAACAAAGGAACTATAGCAAGTTCATCTCCATAAGCATCATTCATATTGGCATCTTGGCCACAAGCATAGCAAGCATCATCAAAAAAGGATATTTCAAGAGAATCAACGGGATCATAACAATCATCCTTCGGTAAGCGTGAAGGGAAATTAAACAATGTATGAGTTGAAGAGTTACTCTCACTAGAAGGTGGGCACGGGTAGCTAATCCGCTCTTCCTCCTTTTGTTCTTCGCTCTCCTCATCATCTTTTTCATCCAATGAGCTCATAGTTTCATCAATTCCTTCTTCCAAAGACTCCTGCAAAATATTAGTCTCTTCTTGGACAGTGGATACTTCCTCAATAAATGCATCAATATCGGCATTATATTCATAATTCTCATAGCAATATCTAACTATAGCAAAAAATTTAGGTCTGTAAACAGCATCATCAAGATGTTCACACGTTTTAAACAAAGATTCAATTTCATAAGCACCCATAAAAGCAACAAATTCTTCTATTTGTTCCACATCATAGTAATCATATATTCCATTAGCATAAGAAGCCAAGGTTTCATTATCATTAAATTTGCACGAAAAGGAAAGGTGTGGAACCTTCATCCTAGAGCAACAAGTATAATCATACCTCAAGCATAGTTCCCGAGCATACCAATGCAACATATGAATTTGATCCCATAATAGTTTCCCTTTTTGTGTCAAGCAATAATCCCTAAAGTATTCATGTTGATCCAACATGTCTCCCATTACATAATTTAATGGGGTTTTCTCAGGATTATCAAAGTAGTACATAATATATTTCACATAATGAGCATCGAGGGTTTTAGGAGGTTTCCCATCTCCATGAGTAGCAAGTACACCCATCTCCATAATTATTTTGGTATTTCATGTTCCATATCCATAACTAAAGATAGAAAACAACTAAGAACAACATATAAAATTTCTTAGTGATAAAGCAAACAAGCACACACGAGAATATTCACCCCACGATATGACTCCCCAGCAACGGCGCCAGAAAAAGGTCTTGATGACCCACAAGTGTAGGGGATCAGTTGTAGCCTCTTTCGATAAGTAAGAGTGTCGAACCCAACGAGGAGCTAAAGGTAGAACAAATATTCCCTCAAGTTCTATTGACCACCGATACAACTCTACGCATGCTTAGCGTGTGCTTTACCTAAAACAAGTATGGAACTAGAAGTACTTTGTAGGTGTTGTTGGATAGACTTGCAAGATAATAAAGAATGCGTAAATAAAAAGTAGGGGCTGTTTAGATAAAGAAGCAATAAACTAAATATAGCGAGTGTGTAAAAGTGGTGGTAGGAGTTGCGGAATTGTCCCTAAGCAATTGACTACTTTACTAGACCGATAGCAAGTTCTATGTGGGAGAGGCATAAGCTAATATACTTTCTCTTCTTGGATCATATGCACTTATGATTCAAACTCTAGCAAGCATCCGCAACTACTAAAGATCATAAAGGTAAAACCCAACCATAGCATTAAAGCATCAAGTCCACTTTATCCCATACGCCACAACCCCCTTACTCGGGTTTATGCTTCTGTCACTCAAGCAACCCACTGTAAGCGAATCATGAACGTATTGCAACACGGATGATCCCTCACGCTTGCGCGGCACGGAGAGCACAATAGGACAGCAACATAACCACAAGGAAATTAAACCAATCATAGATATTCATCAATCACCGGTAGGACAACGAAAATCTACTCAGACATCATAGGATGGCAACACATCATTGGATAATAATATAAAGCATAAAGCACCATGTTCAAGTAGAGGGTACAGCAGGTTGCGGGAGAGTGGACCGCTGAATATAGATGGAGGAAGGTGATGGAGATGTTGGTGAAGATGGCGGAGGTGTTGGTGTAGATCGCGGTGATGATGATGGCCCCCGGCGGTGTTCCGGCGCCACCCGGAAGCAAGGGGGGGAGAGGCCCCTTCTTCTTCTTCTTCCTTGACCTTCTCCCTAGATGGGAGAAGGGTTTTATAACACCCACGATGCGGCTATATCTCCCACGTGTCGAAGCACGACCTAGAGGCATAACCGCATGGTGGTTTTGTCGCAAGAAGGGTCATCTTCACACAATCCCTTGTAATGAACAAGAATGGGATAAAGAGTTGTCTTACAATCACCACTTCACACAATGAACATATAATTCATACATCATTCAGAGTACACACATAGTCCGACTACGGACGAAGCCAAAAGAAAAGAAGATAACCCAACTGCTAGATCCCCGATCGTCCCAACTGGGCTCCACTACTGATCAACATGACATGAAACATAGCAACGACCAAGATCTTCGTTGAGCTCCCATCGGAGCTCGGTTGCATCACCTGCATTGGTATCATCGGCACCTGCAACTGTTGTGATAGTATCTGGTGAGTCACGAGGACTCAGCAATCTCAAAACCCACGAGATCAAGACTATTTAAGCTTATGGGTAGGAAGTGGTAATGAGGTGGAGTTGCAGCAAGCACTAAGCAAATATGGTGGCTAATATATGCAAATAAGAGCGAGAAGAGAAGCAACAGAACGGTCAAGAAGCTAGAAGTGATCAAGAAGTGATCCTGAAACTACTTACGTCAAACATAACCCAAAACCGTGTTCACTTCCCGGACTCCGCCGAAAAGAGACCATCACAGCTACACACGCGGTTGATGCGTTTTTAATTAAGTCAAGTGTCAAGTTCTCTACAACCGGACATTAACAAATTCCCATCTGCCACATAACCGCGGGCACGACTTTCGAAAGATAATACCCTGCAGGGGTGTCCCAACTTAGCCCATCACAAGCTCTCACAGTCAACAAAGGATATTCCTTCTCCCAGGAAGACCCGATCAGTCTCGGAATGTGGGGACCGATTCTCCGGGTATTAATTCCCAGAAAATGACCCTTATACTCATCATCCCCAGGATAACTGTTAGATGATGAGGCACCAACTTTATACAGAAATTACCAAGCAAATACAAAAAATATGTAGTACAAGACCATTCTGGTCTGTGAGTACTACCAATGGTTTCTAATGGTTGATGGCGGAAGCGGTTTGTGAATCATCAGTGTCTATGGGACTCCATGTTTCCACAGGAACAACTAACCAGGTTGACTCCTATCTTCGCGGGACTGCTATCACCGTTGCTTAAGTTCCGGGGCTGTCGGCGTGGTCGCTCCTCTCTGTGCAAGAAAATCTGGCCAAGACAATAGCCAGGGACAAGCTAGTGAGTACTTTGAATGTACTCGCAAACATTAAGAACAAGGCATAATATGACAGGGTTTTGCTGAAAATATTATATGAACATGACGTCAGTCACCAATGATAAATAAAACTCTGATGCGTACGAGCATGTTAAAAATGAATATGCAATAACATAGCAATATTAAAATTATGAAATAATAAACATGCCACAGTCGGGCGTCTGAGCGACACCACATACAGGGCTTTAAAAGAAATGCCACAGTCGGGCGTCTGAGCGACACCACATACAGGGCTTTAAAAGAAATGCCACAGTCGGGCGTCTGAGCGACACCACATACAGGACTTTAAAAGAAATGCCACAGTCGGGCGTCTGAGCGACACCACATACAGGGCTTTAAAAGAAATGCCACAGTCGGGCGTCTGAGCGACACCACATACATGGCTTTAAAAGAAACAATCATGGTGGATATCCCGGAGGTAGAACCATCCAAGAGATACTCGATAATAACAATAATAACACGGGTTAGTCAACAATAATAATGATCATAATTATCACAAGTCACAGGTAGTAATTCCAGTTTTGGTTTAACAGTTTCACCTCCGAAGACCGACACTAAGACCGACACTTGACCCATCCCAGACTGTAGTCCTTAACCATGGACACGGCTATTCGAATAGGTTTTAATCTCTGCAGAGGGTGTACTCTTTACCCACGAGTAACGGATTCCTTTAGTCCATCGGGACTAATTCCGTCTATGGTCTTTTTGTTGAAAACACACCTAACTTGCACACACCAGCTTAACTCACATGTGTCTGGAATCACCCACGACACCTGTCAAGCAAAACTCTAAGTGGAGAGGCTACAACCTCGACGTAACATGGGATCACACAATTTATACCGCGCGCAAAACTGGGGAAGCTACCCCCTTCGGCTACAACCGGAACACCCATGCTCCCGGACCCGGTGGCATGACTACCGGATGCCTCCAGTATCTTCCACCACGGTCTCTCTGTATGGTGTGTGCTAGGTAAGGGGTTGACAACTTACTGAACCGTACCCTACTTATTATAGAGACGAGTGGTAGTACGAAGCAAGTATGGGGTTTACTGGCACAAGACTCGATCTACGGTCGACTCAGGAGGTTGTAATATTTCCTGCATGATTAGCTTAACAATGCATATATCTCAAACAACAGCTGGGCACATCACACGACATACCCCTCATGACATACCGGTCACGACCGTCTCGACGGAGGGCTAGGGACAAGACCGTGTCTACCCAAGACGGATGCCTTCCCGGCTTCCCTTCCGGTATGCATGAAAGACGTATGATGGTGATTCCCATTACAAATCATGTCAACTTCATCAGCATAAACTCATTAATATGCACCATGAATAGGATCACATCCTCACATGAAATGACGCATGCACGTGTCGGGGTGGGGTTGTCACCGAGTCAATCAACACACACAAAAATTACAACAGGGTTCAGAATGCTTGCCTTCAGGTCATGGGAAGGAAGGGTGCATCCAAAACATCTTGAAATCTTCAAAAATCCTATTTAAAGAATATATATGAATTAACACACAAAACAAAACAGCACAAAAAGTTGTCTTGAAATTTTTTCAAATAAATCTTAAAATAAACTAGACAATATTTGAAAGTGGTAGGAAAAGAATTAATTTATTTGGAGTTGTATTTAAAAAGATACAGCCGGTCAAAGTTTGGTCAAAAATCTGTTTTTTAAAAAATAAACAGAAAAGAAAAACGTTTCGAAATATACGTACACGTCGAAGGCGCATTTTTGAAATGCGCTTCCACTTATCCAGCATGGACTGTGCCTGAGTCACTGGCAGTGGGCCCGCCTGGCCCACCAGTCAGGTTTGACTAGTCCATTCTCCCTCCTCTTCCTCCGCCCGAGAGAGGGGGCGGGACTCCGGCGACGCTCGCCGGCGAACGGCGGCACCGTTCGACAAACGGAGGTCACCCGCGGGCTTAGGGGGTCGAGGCGGTTACTCCGGTGGTGGTTTTGTCCTCTGGGGTGGACGGAGTTGCCGGCGGCGAGCTCCGCGGCGGACGGTGGTTGCCGGAAAAAGTGAAATATCGCCCGCAGCGAGTCCCGATCAAGATTGAGTAGGGGGACGGGCTCACGGGAGGATGAGGGGGTTCCTGGTGGAGAGAGTGGAGAGGGGGAGGCCCTGGTTGCGCTGGAACGGCCGGGTTAGTGACGGCGGCTGGAGTTGCCGGAGAGGAAGGAGACGACCCTCTCCCATCGATTGACGGCTAAGGGGGCACGAGTGGGACGGTGTGAGGCTGCCTTCGTGCTGGTTTGAGCTCGGGGTCTCCTTATATAGGCAGTGGAGGTCGGTTTGTTGCGGCCGGGGATAAGCTTGCCGGCGACCGCCGTTCTGCAGCTAGGGCGACGTGGCGGCGACGCGCGCTAGAGGACGGAGCTGTGGATGAGCACGCACTGCTCCAGGAGGCAGGTGGCAAGCGCTGGTGTCTTGGGCGGCGCCGACACGGCCGGGGCTGCAAGCGTCCGCCAGCTAGCCGCCAAGGCCGTCCTGACGGTGGTGCTGTGGGGTGCCAGGTTGGTCGGGGTGGTGTGGCGGTGCAGGGGAACACAGAGCGTTGGCTGGGACGGGTCACGGGCCGGATTGAGTGCGGTGCGTGAGGCGGCGGCTCGGGCGCTCGTGGGTGCCAAACGCACGCTCTGGGCGCGCCCAGAGCATGCCCGGGACATGCTCCACGAAATGACAGGGCAGCCTAGAGGTTGCGGTTGAGGCTGGCAATTAACAGGACTAGTCTAGGCTTAGCAAGGGAACTGACGGACATGGTGGATTGGTCAGGGGCTCAAGTTCACCATGTGAACTTGAATTCATGCCAAATCTGGCTGTGCACTCAGAGTGTTTGACAAAATGCCAAAGGCACCTAGGTAGTTCTTGGAGTGACCATATTCTCCAGAGTAGTGTCTCTATGGGTGCAATAGAGGGTGGTGAAGTTAGCCTGCAAGAAGGAGAAACTTGCTAGTGCAAGTTTTGCAAAACTACACTTCTGGACAAGAAGTAAATGACATAATTACAAGGGCCAAAAGGGTTCCAAAGAGAGCATGCTCCTGGACTTAGGGGTTTTGCAGGGTCGACTACAAGCATGAGAAAGCACAAAGTCACTAGAGCAAGAAATCATAGGGTTGCAGTAGAAAACACAAGTCTGGTACAGAATGAAAAAGAGGCTGATGCACTCAAATTTTCCAAAGAACATCACTATGTTTTTTGCATAAAGTTGGATGGCATGCTACTACTGATATCCCATAATTTTGGTGGAGGCTCTAGGGAAATATTTAATTGAGTTGTAGTGCAAAAATGCCCACTGGACCAGAGAAGAAAAGCATGTGTAACACTTAAAAATAAGCAATGAAATAATTTTATTATTACACAAAAGTGATCTAGGTGCATCATATGACATCTCCAAATTTTGGTTGGAATATTAGTTAAAGCTATCAATAGGTTGCAGTACAAACAGAGCTCCAAAATTTAAAACAAGCCATTTTAATGATTAAAGCTCAGGGTGAAATAATTTAATAAATAAATCTACTGATTTAGAAACTTTTTTAATGAGATGGCATAGAAGTCCAATATTTTGGAAAGCTCCACTTGGGAAAGATGAAACTCATTAACCTAAAAAGAAGACTTTTCTTTCTGAAATCCACAGAAAGATCCAGAATGCAAAAATTTTAAAACTCCTAGAAAAAATTTAATACCAAAAACTTGGTTAAATTTTTGGGGTGTTACAAATACTAACCCCCTTAAGAAAAATCTCGTCCTCGAGATTTGCTAAGGGTTGTAAAAAAAATACTATTACTAGATCAAAAGATCATTTTACACAAGCGGTAAAAAGAGGCTACAGTGAGAGGGCATTAAGTGGTGAATAACTACAGTGTGGCACTAGCGTTGTGCGGAGAAGTTCCACGCTTAGAAAAACGAGCGATTTCTACGCTGGATGCCATGAATTGAGGATAAATTCTAAATTCAACAATACGCTGGTCGTACCCGAGAGCACAGTGCCCTCTCTGGCTGACAGGTGGGACCAGAGCCCACTGTCAGTCTCTCCTTCTTCCTTTGGCTCTCTCTTCTTCCTCTCTCCCGCGCGCTTTCCCGGCTTTCTCCACCAGCGACGTCTAGCGCGTAGGGCATCTAGGTCGTACTGCGGTAGTGCGCGGCGTGCTCGCTGCCGATGCAGTGTGCACTCACTTCGCGGGCCAGTGCGCTGTCGGCACTGCTCGCGGATTCGTCTCCGAACACCGGCGATCGGGCGACGAGCGGCGCTGGTGGACTTCGTCCACCGTACAACGATCTCGAGCTATAAAACGACCGCGGTGCTCCTTCTTCATCTCCGCACCTGGCCTCACTTCTCCTCCTCCTTCTCCTCCATTCCCGCTCACCGGAGCTCGAGACGAATGTTAAAACCAAGGTTGGGCCTTGCTGGAGGATTTTTATTCAAAGCGAACTATCAAGGGGGTCCCATAAATCACCCAACCGCGTAAGGAACGCAAAATCAAGGAACATAACACAGGTATGACGGAAACTAGGGCGACAAGAGTGGAACAAAACACCAGGCATAAGGCCGAGTGAGGGAGTTTCGGACTAGGGGGTGTCCGGATAGCCGAACTATCATGATCGGCCGGACTCCAAGACTATGAAGATACAAGATTGAAGACTTCGTCCCATGTCCGGATGGGACTTTCCTTGGCATGGAAGGCAAGCTTGGCAATACGGATATGTAGATCTACTACCATTGTAACCGACTCTGTGTAACCCTAGCCCTCTCCGGTGTCTATATAAACCGGATGGCTTTAGTCCATAGGACGAACAACAATCATACCATAGGCTAGCTTCTAGTGTTTAGCCTCCTTGATCTCGTGGTAGATCTACTCTTGTAACACACATCATCAATATTAATCAAGCAGGACGTAGGGTTTTACCTCCATCAAGAGGGCCCGAACCTGGGTAAAACACCGTGTCCCTTGTCTCCTGTTACCATCCGCCTAGACGCATAGTTCGGGACCCCCTACCTGAGATCCGTCGGTTTTGACACCGACACTGGTGCTTTCATTGAGAGTTCCTCTGTGTCGTCACCGATAGGCTCGATGGCTTCTTTGACCATCATCAACGACACAGTCCAGGGTGAGACCTTTCTCCTCGGACAGATCCTCGTATTCGGCGGCTTTGCACTGCGGGCCAATTCACTTGGCCATCTGGAGCAGATCGAAAGCTACGCCCCTGGCCGTCAGGTCAGATTTGGAAGTTTGAACTTCACGACTGACATCCGCGGGGACTTGATCCTCGATAGATTCGAGCCACCGCCGAGCGTGCCGCACCGTCACGGCGAGCATGATTTAGCTCTGCAGCCGGACAATACCCTGGAGGCCGCACTCGAACCCGCTCCGATCTTCAATTCGGAGCCAGCCCCGCAGATCGAGGACGGATGGCTAGACGCCGCCTCGAGGGCTGCAACCTCTACGGCGATAGAGCCGAACACTGACCTTGTCCCTCATAAAGCTCGTGACACCAAGGTGCCGGACTCCTCGCCGGACTCCGATCTCCCGCGCCCCCTCCGATCGAATCCGATTGGGCGCCGATCATGGAGTTCACAGCAGCGGACATCTTTGAACACTCACCTTTCGGCGACATCTTGAGTTCGCTAAAGTATCTCTCGTTATCAGAGAGCCCTGGCCGGACTGCGGTCAGGACGGTTGGGATACGGACGACGAGGAAATTCAAAGCCCACCCACCACCCACTTAGTAGCCGCTGTCGACGATCTAACCGACATGCTAGACTACGACTCCGAAGACATCGACGGTATGGACGACGATGCCGGAGACGACCAAGAACCAGCGCCGACCGGGCACTGGAAAGCCACCTCATCATATGACATATACATGGTGGATATCCCAAAGGATGGGAATGGCGAAGGAACAGAGGAGGATGACCCCTCCAAGAAACAGCCCAAGCGCCGGCGTCAGTGGCGCTACTCTAAATCCCGCCACAGCAAGAATGAAGATTCCGGCACCGGAGATAATAATACACCGGACAGTGCCGAAGACAACCCACTCCAGCAGATCTAGCGCAGGAGGATGGAGACGCCAGCCCTCATGAGAGAGCGGCAGAAGAAGAGGTAGAGGATTATATGCCTCCCTCCAGAGATGAGGCAAGCCTCGACGACGATGAATTCGTCGTGCCTGAGAATCCCGTCGAACAAGAGCGTTTTAAACGCAGGCTTATGGCCACGGCGAACAGCCTCAAGAAAAAGCAGCAAGAACTTAGAGCTGATCAAGATCTGCTAGCCGACAGATGGACTGAAGTCCTCGTGGCCGAAGAGCATGAGCTCGAACGCCCCTCCAAAAGCTACCCTAAACGCAGGCTGCTCCCCCGATTAGAGGAGGAAGCGTATGAACCCGCATCACCAGCAGACAATACGGCTGACCGACCACCTCGTGGTCGCGACAGAGAGGCCTCTAGGCCCTTCACCAGACCCATACCCCGGCATCGCTCGAAAAGCACAAGGCCACAGGGAACGCTCCGGACTTGCGAGATATATTGGAGGATAAGGCAAGACAATCAAGATTGATCTATGGATCGCGTGGGCGCCCCACGGTACGTGAGGACAACCGTTGCGCCGGACACAGTAAGTCCGGCCGGGCCGAACAAAACAGACAAAGCTCTTTTGAGCTCCGTCGTGATATCGCCCAGTACAGAGGCGCCGCACACCCACTATGCTTCACAAATGAAGTAATGGATCATCAAATCCCCGAAGGGTTTAAACCCGTGAATATCGAATCTATGATGGCACAACAGACCCCGTAGTTTGGATTGAAGACTATCTTCTTCACATCCACATGGCCCGCGGTGACGATCTTCACGCCATCAAATATCTCCCCCTCACGCTTAAAGGACCAGCCCGGCATTGGCTTAACAGCTTGCCAGCAGAGTCAATTGGGAGTTGGGAAGACCTGAAAGCCGCATTCCTCGATAACTTCCAAGGCACGTATGTGCGACCACCAGACGCTGATGACCTAAGCCACATAATTCAGCAGCCAGACGAATCGGCCAGACAATTCTGGACACGGTTCTTAACCAAGAAAAACCAAATCGTCGACTGTCCGGATGCGGAGGCCCTCGCGGCCTTCAAGCATAACATCCGCGACGAGTGGCTTGCCCGGCACCTGGGACAGGAAAAGCCAAATCCATGGCAGCCCTTACATCACTCATGACCCGCTTCTGCGCGGGTGAGGATAGCTGGCTAGCACGCAGAAACAACCTCAGCAAAAATTCTAGCAGTCCGGATTTCAAGGACCGAAATGGCAGGTCGCGTCATAACAAAAGCAAACACCGCATCAACGGCGACAATAGTGAGGATACGGCAGTCAATGCCGGATTCAGAGGCTCTAAACCCGGTCAACGGAAAAAGCCATTCAAAAGAACTGCTCCGGGTCCGTCCAATTTGGACCGAATACTCGATCGCTTGTGCCAGATACATGGCACCCCCGAAAAGCCAGCTAACCACACCAATAGGGACTGTTGGGTATTCAAGCAGGCAGGCAAGTTAATTGCCGAAAACAATGACAAGGGGCTACATAGCGATGACGAGGAAGAGACCCGACCGCCGAACAATAGAGGACAGAAGGGTTTCCCCCCACAGGTGCGGACAGTGAACATGATATACGCAACGCACATACCCAAAAGGGAGCGAAAGCGTGCGCTAAGGGATGTATACGCGATGGAACCAGTTGCCCTGAAGTTCAATCCATGGTCCTCCTGCCCGATCACTTTTGACCAAAGGGACCACCCCACCAGCATCCGCCACGGCGGATTTGCTGCATTGGTCCTAGACCCAATCGTCGATGGATTTCACCTCACCAGAGTCCTGATGGACGGCGGCAGCAGCCTGAACCTGCTTTATCAGGATACAGTGCGCAAAATGGGCATAGACCCCTCAAGGATTAAACCTACCAAGACGACCTTTAAAGGCGTCATACCAGGTGTAGAAGCCAATTGTACAGGCTTAGTCACACTGGAAGTGGTCTTCGGATCCACGGATAACTTCCGAAGCGAGGAGTTAATCTTCGACATAGTTCCGTTCCGCAGCGGCTATCACGCCCTGCTCGGACGAACCGCGTTTGCAAAGTTCAACGCGGTGCCGCACTACGCATACCTCAAGCTCAAGATGCTAGGCCCTCGAGGAGTCATCACGGTCAACGGAAACACTGAATGTTCTCTCCGAACGGAGGAACATACAGCGGCTCTCGCGACAGAAGTACAATGCGGCCTCTTAAGGCAATTCTCGAGTCTGGCCGTTCAACGGCCGGACACAGCTAAGCGCGCCCGGAGTAACCTACAACAAGACCACCTGGCACGTTTCGAGCATGCGTAGCAGTGCGGCCCCAACCCCGGCCCCTGTATAACGTCAAAACAGGTCCTTCGCGTACACCATTATGCTCTGAAGATACCATGGGCATGGGGAGAGGGGCACAACCACGATAAGCCCAGACTGCGGCTCAACCACACCAAAGGCTCTCAAGTGTGTCGTTCTTTTTTCTTTTCTTTTTCCTTTTTTACCCACAGGACTCCGTTCGTCAGAGGCCCTGTCTGGCAGCAGACCTGCCGAACTAACGATGCAACAGCCAGGGAAGGATACAGGCTACAACGAATATCCAGGTGGTCTCCATTACGAGCATTAAATCTGTTTTACGCACTATTCGGCAGCCTACCCCTGGAGGGGGACATGTTTAACAGTCCCATCCCTTGCTTATCGCACCATTTGTATCGTTCTGCACTTACAGCAGTCTTTCTTAAATAAACAATGCAGCACCTTTTCGCTTATAATTGCATTTCCTTTTTATACATATGTTCATTTACGGCATGTTGCATCCGTACACTTTGGTACGGCTAAAATACACCAGGGGCTTATGTTTCCCGCATCATGGTGTGATAAGTCTAAACACTTTCACAAGTGAGGCACCCCGAACTTATAGCACTATATGCATCGGCTCCGAATCATGTCTTGGGTCAATAGTTGGGTTTGCCCGGCTCCCATGTTTTGGTACCTTACGTTCCGTTGTATCGGCTAAGGTAGCACTGGGAGAACCACTGCGATTGCGCCCCAGTTGAGCTGGGTTAACGCCTCAATGGATAAAGCTAAAACTGACTATCATGATGACGCGAGAGCCGGTCGCTGTTCGAGAGGTTTTTTGCGAGTCCTTAAAGACTTATGCCGCTTAGAGCGAGGAGCCGGATCTTGTCCGGCCCAGGTGTGGATAGCGCCCCAAATTCGGTCTTCCGAAGACTAGGGGCTTCGCCAAAATTTAAAATTATAGAATTCTATGGCTAAGTGAGAGTGTTCAAGCATTATAAGTCCGATTTCCTTGTTCGCTGTGTTGAGCGCCTCCCTAGATGGACCCAAAAATGGGAACAAGAGTGCTCAAGTTTATCCCGAACACCCCAGCACTCGTGGCATGGGGGCTGAAGCCGACGACTTGCCATCTCTCAGATTTGATAAACAGCCGCACAGAAGGTAATATTTTAAATTAACAAGCGTTGCTTAGCGCATATGAACTAAGTTTTCAGCGCACAGGATAACAAAATGCGAGTCTACTCAAAAATTACATCTTTGGAGCACTCCCCCGCAATAGTGCGGGCGCCCTTCAGCACACTCTTATAATACATCTCGGGCGTGCGATGCTCCTTGCCCTTTGGTGGCGGGTCCGTCACAAGCTTCTGGGCATCCATCTTGCCCCAGTGCACCTTTGCGCGGGCAAGGGCCCGACGGGCACCCTCAATACAGGCGGAGTGCTTGATGACTTCAACCCACGGGCACGCATCCACCAGCCGCCGCACCAGGCCAAAGTAGCTCCCAGGCATGGCCTCCTTAGGCCACAGCCGAACTATGAGGCCCTTCATAGCCTGTTCGGCCGCCTTGTGGAGCTCGACCAGCTGCTTAAGCTGGTCGCTAAGGGGCACCGGATGTCCGGCCTCAGCATACTAAGACCATAAGACCTTCTCCGTCAAGCTCCCCTCCTCGGCCCGGTAGAATGCGGCAGCATCGGATACGCTGCGAGGAAGATCTGCGAACGTTCCTGGAGAGCTCCGAATTCGGGTAAGCAACAGGTAATTAACACTCACATGCTTACTTTGCATGAAAAATGCCTTACTCGCTGCTATTTTCTTCACCGCCTCAATCTCCTGGAGGGCCTTGTAGGCTTCGTCCTTAGCGGCTTTGGCACTCTCAAGAGCCGTTGCAAGCTCAGGCTCTTGAGTCTTCGAGTCACGCTCCAGGCTCTCATGTTTTTTCACGAGATCCTGGAGCTCTTGCTGTACCTCTGCCACCCGCGCCTCCTGCTTCTCTCACTCGGTGCGCTCCGTGTCCGCATTGCGTTCGGCCGCAGCCACCACCTCTTTCAGGGTCGCCACCTTGTTAGTGGCCCCTGCAATACCCACGTTATCCTTGTCATTCTTTTTGTAACCAAAATCCTTTTCTGTAAGGTACAATTTTAATAAGGTGTTACTCACCTTCCTTGTCCTCGAGCTGCTTCTTGGCACAACCGAGCTCGTTCTCGGACCGCTCGAGGTTTTCCTTCAAAGTATTGACCTCTGCAGTCAGTGCGGCAGAGGTCAGCAGCACAGCCTGCAATCCCATATTGACATATTTTTTATGACTCCTGCGTATATATTTTTAGATCCTTAGTCCGGCTTTTCTTTCTGAACACCGAACCGAGCATCAGGGGCTACTGTCTATGTGGTACTATTTTACATATATCAAAATGCTTACCTCAAAAGCCTGTTAGAAGGCTGCTGCAGGCTTCGGTCAGCCCGCTCTTGGCGAGCTGAACCTTCTGAATCATCGCACTCATAACAGTGCGGTGTTCCTCTTCAATGGAGGCGCCATTGAGCGCCTCCAGCAAGTTATCTGGCGCCTCCGGTTGGACGGAGGCTGCCGGCGTCACGGTCTTGCCCTTCTCACGAAGGGGTCGCCCACCGGACTCCGGAGCCACTGTGGGTTCCGGGGCTGAGTCCGGTGCAAAGTCCGGGAGGTTGTCCTGCGACACCTCCGGGGCCTTCTCCTCCTGGTGGGTCCCTTCCTGGGATCCCACCTCAGCATCGTCCGTGTCATGGGGGTGGAGGCAGTCGGAAGAGAATCCATATCCGACGCACCTAAGGACCCGCTCGACGAAGCGGGAAGATCATCCTTGGGCGGACTGCAGGGTTGTATGCGGCATTGGAAAGACATTATGTGGCGAAAAGGAAAAACCTTGAAGTTATTCGGGAGTCCGGATACTTACGATCTCGCCAGGGGCTTGGCCCTTGGAGGCTAGTCCTCGTTGTCGTCACTGGCGTTGGCAGAGCAGTCCGGGGGAAGAGTTTTTCCCTTCTTGAACCCTTCGGCCTCCCTTGTTGGGGAGGCCTTCCTTTTCTTCCCTCCCCCCGCTGGGGGAGAGGCTTTCTTCTTTTCCTCCTCGCCTTGGTGGGAGGAGTCGGCCTCGGATTCATCATCCGATAGCACCTGAAAACGGGAACTCTTTCGAGTCCCCGTGGCCTTCTTCTTGGCCTTCTTCTCCGGCACCACGTGGGGTGCCGGAGCCAGCAGCCCCGTTAGGCGGGCGTCTGTTGGGTCCTCTGGCAATGGGGCCGGACAGATAGTCTGTTCGGCCTTCGCCAGCCAGTCCTACCAAAGGTAAAGGGAGTTTAGATCCCGCATAGAGTCAAACTATGGAAAACAAGTGGCAAAATCACTTACCTCGTCAGCTGGACGCTACGAGCGGAATCCGCGATCTTCGGTAGCGGATGCGGGAGCCTCAGTGCCCTTGAACAGCACCTTCCAGACATCTTCGTACGTAGTGTCGAAGAGCCCGCTCAGAGTCTGGTGCTGTGCCGGATCGAACTCCCACATGTTGAAGCCCCGTCGTTGGCACGGGAGAATCCGGCGGATGAGCATGACCTGGACTACATTGACAAGCTTGAGCTTCTTTTCCACCAGCTTCTGGATACAGGCTTGGAGTCCGGTTAGCTCCTCCGAATCCCCCCAGATCTGGCCACTCTCTTTCCAGGAGGTGAGCCGTGTAGGGATGCCGGATCTAAATTCGGGGGCCACTGCCCAATCAGGGTCGCGCGGCTCGGTGATATAGAACCACCCCGATTGCCACCCCTTAATGGTTTCCATGAAAGTGCCCTCCAGCCACGTAACGTGGGACATCCTGCCCACCATGGCGCCTCCGCACTCCACTTGGCTACCCTTCACAACCTTCGGCTTGACACTGAAGGTCTTGAGCCACAAGCCGAAGTGGGGCTGGATGCAGAGGAAGGCCTCGCACACGACGATAAACGCCGAGATGTTGAGGATGAAATTCGGGGCCAGATCATGGAAATCTAGGCCGTAGTAGAACATGAGCCCTTGGACAAAGGGATGAAGTGGGAAGCCCAGTCCATAGAGGAAATGGGGAAGAAATACTACCCTCTCATGGGGCCTGGGGGTGGGGATGAGCTCTCCCTCGTCGGGGAGCCGATGTGCGATGTCGCTGGACAAATATCCGGCGTCGCACAGCTTCTGGATCTGCCCCTCCGTGACGGAGGAGGCCATCCACTTGCCTCCCGCTCCGGACATGGTTGGAGAAGGTTGAAGTGAGAAGTGCGGACTTGGGCGCTGGAGCTCGAGTTCGCGGAGATGGATAAGCCAAGGAGGAAGAAGGCGCAGGTAAAAGGGTTGGATCTTTATCCCCTTATATGGGTGGACAAAAACATGTGTCCCCACCGGCCTGGTAAAACTCGCTTATCTCCCAAGCGTCACAATCAATGGCGCGGTTGGGTTACCCACGTCCATATTGATGGGAATCCCGGAATAAGGGGAACACGATCTCTGCTTCGACAAGACTTGCCAAGGAAACCGCCTCGCTAAATGCACTCAGGTGATACAATAAAACAATTCGAGTAAAGGCTTGGTAATGATGTGATGTCACGCCACAAAATACGTCAGCAGATTGAACTTGTGTAATATTATTCTCTCTACGGTGGTACGTGGAATTTATTTTTGCAGAGCCGGACACTATCCTGGTGTTCACAATCTTCTATAAATTATTCGGAGGAAGAACCCGCCTTGCAATGCCGAAGACAACATGCGCGTCGGACTCGTCGTCATTGAAGCCTGGTTCAGGGGCTACTGAGGGAGTTCCGGACTAGGGGGTGTCCATATAGCCGAACTATCATGATCGGCTGGACTCCAAGACTATGAAGATACAAGATTGAAGACTTCGTCCCGTGTCCGGATGGGACTTTCCTTGGCATGGAAGGCAAGCTTGGCGATACGGATATGTAGATCTCCTACCATTGTAACCGACTTTGTGTAACCCTAGCCCTCTCCGGAATCTATATAAACCGGATGGCTTTAGTCCATAGGATGAACAACAATCATACCATAGGCTAGCTTCTAGGGTTTAGCCTCCTTGATCTCGTGGTAGATCTACTCTTGTAACACACATCATCAATATTAATCAAGCAGGACATAGGGTTTTACCTCCATGAAGAGGGCCCGAACCTAAGTAAAACATCGTGTCCCTTGTCTCCTGTTACCATACGCCTAGACGCACAGTTCGGGACCCCCTACCCGAGATCCGCCAGTTTTGGCACCAACACCGAGCCTTCCACCCTTTACCAAGTATATAGATGCATTAATTAAATAAGAGATATTGTGATATCCAACATAATCATGTCCATCATGGAGCAATCTTCAACTTCACCTGCAACTAACAATGCTATAAGAGGGGCTGAGCAAATCAGTAACATAGCCAAGCAATGTTTGCTAGGAAGGGTGAAAAGGTTAGAGGCTGACATGACAATTTCGGAGGCATGGTAAAGCAAGTGATAGGTAGCGCAGCATAGCGATAGAACAAGGCAACTAGCACGCAAAGATAGAAGTGATATCGAGGATAATGGTCATCTTGCCTGAGATCCCGCAAGGAAGAAGAACGAGTCCATGAAGAATACAAACGGATGTAGTCGAACGAATCCTCACAACTCCGGAACGAAACCGAAGCTAACGAGAGAAGCAAACCGGAAAGAAGCAAGCAACATGGTAAACACACAAGCATAAACATGGCATGATGCACAATCAAGTATGATGCATGTCCGGTTTAATGAGGCATGGCACGGCAAAGCGCAACAAACAATACTACAAGTTAAGTGGAGCTCAATATGCAACGAGTTGCATATTGATGAAACACCACATTCAAATATTTAGTTCTCTCTCGTTTATGTACCCAACAATATTAAATGTTATTAAACATGGCAAGAGGTGAAGCATGAGCAAACCACCTATTTAGACAAGTTTAAATGAGGCTGAAAAAAACAAACAACAATTCCGGAAATCCCCATATGTTATTTACCAATTTAACACGAACAACAATTTTAAAAATTTTAATTGTTGTTATCATGATGCGGATGACATAATCAAGGTTTATGCAATTTTTATAAAAATGTTGACATCTAATATGATAGGGAGCATTTGGTCACCATGGCGGAACAAAAGGGGTGCCACGGCAACATCCCGGTTCCGGCAACTCGATTGAGATGCTGGTGAAAAGGAACAAGTGTAGGTGCGCGAAACGGGCAAGAGTGACGGGAAGTGATCCCGGATACGGGGTGGCCCACATGTCGGTGGCATGGCTTACCGCGAACGTGCAAGGAACAATTCAGACACGGTCCAAACATAGGGTGCATCTCATACAACAAAGCATTCGGTCCAGGGTGATCGTCTCAGCGGTTATACCTTTGAAGCGTGCATTTTGGGGTGGTTCAAAATCATCGAGGGAAGTAGTCGTTCACGGGTCGTAGGGGAAGTAGTGGTACACAGGCCATAGTGGAAGTAGTTGTACTCGCAACGGTAGAGGAAGTAGTCGTTCACGGATGTCGTGGAAGTAGTCGTTCACGACGATGGTAGAGGTACTCGCGATCTTGGCAACGGTAGTCGTACATGTCTGGAGAGGAACTTGTCGTATCCATGTAGTCGAACTTGGCGTATCCGAAGGGGTACTTGCCGGATCCACAACACTGTGAGCGTTCGTGGCAGGGGAACTTGACGAAATCCATCTGGAGGTAGCCATCCGTGGTAGTACTCATGTTGACGTGCAACACAATGGTCTTGATGGATCGTAGACGAACTTGGCGGTTCGTATGGTCATCGTTGATGAACTTGGCGACAGTGATTCTTGTGCTCACGAAACGGCAAGGAGACATAGAACACAGAGGCCGGAGATGGCAGAACGGCAGCAGGCAGATAGAGGGCCGACAAGAGGATGCAGTCGAGGTGGTTCTCCATGGCAGCATCGGGTAGGGCTCGAGCTTGGACTCGAGGCAGAAGGGAAGGAGAGGGCATGCAGAGTCTGCTAGAACTGCAAGTCACCGGCGAGGAGGCTAGGGATGCGGATGACTGCACATGAGAAGAGTAGTGGCGGCAGGGCGCGGTCGAGACGAAGCAGAGGCTGGGCACTGGCCTTGGCGCAGGCTTCGGCAAGGGGAGCAGAGGCCAACGACGAGCTGGGGCGCGAGGCACGGAGACCTAAGGGCGCGACTGCAGCGGAGGAAGGCGGCCATGGCGCATCCGTGAGCACATAGGTCGGGTCGCGGGCGAGGAGGAGAAGGAGAGATGGGGCGCAGAGGAGGTCCGGCCTGGTCCGCTTCTCCGGCGAGGGCGGAACGCGGGGTCTGGCGCTGGAGGCGCAGGCATGCAAGCATGGGGATCAGGACGAGGGCACGGCACTGCCCTCTCTCTATGGCGGCGTTAGGAGGAATGAGGGGATCGAGGGGAGTGGCCACAGGAGCGAGGGTAGGTGACGGCGCTGAGGGGAAATCGAGAGGGAGAGATTGGATCGGGGGATCGGCTAGGGTTAAGGACATTTAGGTGGGCTGACCTGCTGGGAGGCCCAAGTGGCCAGCTGGGCTTCTCTCTTCTTGATTTACAGAAAATAGAAAGAAAGAATAGAGAGAAAAGAGAAGGTTGGAGAAAGAATTGGCACGGGGTTAATTTTTTCAGACTCAGAAAAATGAGTTTAATCCAAGAAAATAGGAGTGGGCATGGATGCAAGGTTTAGATTCGAAAACATTTGAATTTCACTCAAATGGGTTTGAACTAGGACTTGGTTTTTGAAGTGTCCAAAAATGTTGAGATTTTTGGTGGAGGTCCGGAAAATGATGAAATAAATATATGGCAAGGTTGGAGACCAAGAACTAAGATAACAAAGGCATTGGGATATTTTGCAAGTGGGTTATGGTTAATTCCAAATAAATGGAATAAATTTATTATAGCTCCCTAATAACATTGAGAGGCTTTAATATGTTATAAAGAGAAAACACAAGTGAATTCCCTTGATTTAAATAGATCAACGATCTATGCAATTTATTTAGGTGAGTTTTAAAAAGGGGTTGCATGATGACATGATGCAATGCACATGATGCAAGGATGAATGCAACAAACAAAACAAATCACACGACAAAACTCGTAATACAAGGAAGGCATTTGGAGCGTCGGTCTCGGGGCGTTACAACACTCCACCACTATGATAGGATCTCGTCCCGAGATCTAGGATGGCACCAGAGAGAAACAGAAGAGGAAGAGAAGAGGTAAAACTAAGTTGCTTCTTCGACAAATAAGTGAAACCAAAGAACCTTGAGAGCTTGAAAACTTGAAAGAATAACACAATAGAGTTGAACGAAATTGAGAGCATTGCAGTAGAAAAGAGAAACAAGGAACACCATGTTAACGTTGGAGGTGGCAAAGCTGTGAAAGACGAGCACAATGAACAAGAAGGAATTGAAACCACTCTGGTTGAAACGAGATAAGAATGAATAAGAATGATATAATTTTGGCAGCACTCCGACTGAAAATGGAAGGAATTGAACATGAACTTGAGAAGATGGGATGATACTTGATGAAATCAACATCACACTGCCTCCGGAACTATTGAAAAAATGGCACAAGGAGTAAGAAGGATTTCAGACAGCAATCCGGTTGAAAAGAGAGGCAAAACTTGATAAGATGAAAAGAAATTGAAAAAAAAAACATGACACTCCGGTTAAATGGATAAGCACAAAAAGGACACGGTCCTCACAATTCGAGATGATAGAGTGAAAGGGGCAACATCACACTGCCTCCGAAAGAAAGAATAGAAGATAGATCATTGGAAATAACAGAATGGAGAAGAAAATGCCAACTTCTGCCACAAATGAGCTTGGAAAGCACCCTTCCAAGAAGGTGATGATGGAGTTGATGGAAAACCAACAACGAAACGAGTAAGCTTGTAGTGGACTTATGGAAAACATCTCAATACTATGAGGTGACAACAGGCCACCAATGGAAACCATTAATTTGATTGAGAGCACCAACGAGATGATAAACTTCTTCCACCAAGAGGATAAAGAGCAAGCTTGGGTCATGCATAATCACCGCAAATAGCAACAACCCTTAAGGAAAGGCTTTAGGTGAAATCTGACACAAGATAATTCCAATGAAGAAGTTGATTGGTCGAAAAGATCTCTTGAACGAAGAGAAAATGATGGATTTAAAATACCTCATTCTTGACAACATATGAATCATGAAACATGAAGGAAATTGTCAAGAGTGACATAACACCATCTCAAAAGATAAGGTAGAAAGAATTGCACTTTGAAATGCAAGAATAAGAATACTTGAACTCCTCAAAACAAAACTTGTGTTAAGCACCATGTTTATTTTAGAGTATAGCTTGGCGGATCTTAACTTCAAGAGAAATCTTGAAGAACAACTGAAGAATGAAAAGAATCCTTGACGAACCACCATGTAGAGCCTCCATGAAAAACTCTGTAATAAAAGGATGATATAAAGAAAGAGAAGTTGAAAACACAAGGTGAAGCCGTGTGATGATTTAGAAGGAGCTTCGCGACGAGATAATGCGGAAAACTTGGAACTCCGGAAAAGAAAAGATGAAGCATCTCAAACCGAGAAAAATGACATGATGAACAACTCTGGAAAGAAGAAAGTAGATCACATAGCGTAAACTTGAGAAGGTATTGATGGAACCACCGTCGGGATTTGGAAACAACGAATGAATTGATATGATAACGAAGGAAGTGAAATCTTGAACGAACCACCGAAAGAATTGAAAATGAAAGTAGCAAAGGTACAATTCACCGGGAAGAATTGGAAAATGAATGAAGATACTTGAGGGGATTTATATACAAGAGAACGAAGAGATCTTGAGCTGATTAGAGGATTGAACGATGCACCGAAAGAATTTGAGAACAAGAGCTGAAAGCTGAGAATGAATAATTCTGAGATGATTGGCTCCGGAGAATGAAACTGAAAAGACTCCTGAATTGCTCCGGATGGGTGAAAAGAATTGTCACAATCAAAAACAATTATGAGGATGGCATAAAGCTAGAACCATGAATCTTGAAGAGAAGGAGCAAGATTTAAGAGAAATCCTTCTTCAGTCTTCAAATGTTGAGAATGATGATGAGAACCACCATGAATTGTTGAGATACTCCAGGAGAATGTAAACAAAAAGGTTGAGCCAACAATGAAAAATAATTTGAATTCGATCTTGGAAAACATCTGACGGATGAAATTCATTCGTACGTCAAACTTTGAAAGAATTTGAGAATCGCTCCGGATAAATTAGAAGAGTTAGGTAACATCCTGGAAAAAGACCTGTGGGTTAGGGCCCACTAAAAGATACACCATTGAACGATTGATTGAAAGGGGGGATTGCACCGGTTGAATTAAATGGGTTGAATGAGATAACACCCTCGAAATAACAAGAACGGATTGAGAATGGAAACACGAATCTTCCAAGATATCTTCAACACTCCGGATAAGAACTGGGCAAGGTGAATAAATAAGAGAGTCTTGGATAAGAAATTCACATGGGATGATATGTGAAACAAAAGGAAGAGATATAATCAACACCGAAGCTTGAAATTAATCCACTAGAGAAGAAAAGATACAAATAATAATATACTTGAAGCTCGGTTAGTATCTTCCTAAGAATCACCGGATAAGAGCATTGACGGAAAAAGAATGGAGAGACTTCCCATAATTAGAAAGGATACCTGGCTAAGAAATCTGAGTCCGTGAAGAAAAAAAAGGGTGGGAGGGCGGGAAAACAAAGGCAACTTGGGGAAGATGGAATGGATACTGTTGAGGAAAAAACTTAGAATTGGTCTCGCAAATGTTGAAATGATAGGATCCACTTGAATAGAAGCACGCCGGTCAGAAAGAATTGACATGACAATCTCGATGATCAAGAAGGATTAGTATTCACATAGCAATATGAGAACACCATTTAGGAAAGGTATGGATTCAACATTTGACTTCAAAGCAACTCGAATACCACAAATAAAACAAAACAAAGGATTTGGTTGCAGAATAAGCTGGAACAAACATATGATAGAGATTCCGTCCGAAGTTTTCGTGGTGGGGCCCACACGGGCTCGATCGTACAGCACCATCATGTACAAGGCAGTGCACATGACATACGAAGTGTCCCCGAACCAGCATAGCCAAGGGTTCTTTAAGACACAACGAGACCACTATAAAAACGACCATGGATAGGTGGACCACTAGACGTCGAACCCCAATCTCATATCATGCATCTGTCGGAAAGAAAAAAAAACTAGAGCTACTTGAATTCCCACCTATAAAACTCCCGAAACTTTCTGGTTATGCAATCTGGTGTTGGGGATACAGGGGAAGCAATATATATCTCACCCAAAACTAACAATCCCTACATCCAAGCTGTATCCATCCGTCAACACATAACCAAGTAACCTTCGGAAATCGTGTACCTCAACCATCGAAAAGCATCCGTTATACGAGTTATGGCAATACTCCCGAACTCCCGCCCCAGTACTGGGTGGCGTCGAGGTTATCTCACCAATAACTGCATAAAAGAGATTTTCGATGTCGGCAAAACTCAGGTATTCCAGAACTGCAAGGATAAAATTATGACGACAACACCTCGGAGCTCAACTCCCCGGGACACTGCCACAACCCCTAAATGTCAGGAGGCACCAAGAACAATGTTCTCGTCAGAAGAATATCAGAACGATCCCAAGATACCTGCGTGATCCTAAATTTTTTTTAGTGAAATTTGAGGAGAGGAAAGACAAAACATCTATGCCAGGAGGCCTCACCAGAGCGACGAAGGGGCTGAGGAGTAAAAAGAATCCTACTTTCCGATATATATAATCCTAAGACTCAAAATATTTTTGTTCTAGACTCAACAACGCCAATGATTCGATCAAGCAGGGGGCTCCTAAGTCGGGGATGGCTCTGATTACCAACTTATAACACCCACGATGCGGCTATATCTCCCACGTGTCGAAGCACGACTTAGAGGCATAACCGTATGGTGGTTTTGTCGCAAGAAGGGTCATCTTCACACAATCCCATGTAATGAACAAGAATGGGATAAAGAGTTGGCTTACAATCGCCACTTCACACAATGAACATATAATTCATACATCATTCAGAGTACACACATAGTCCGACTATGGACGAAGCCAAAAGAAAAGAAGATAACCCAACTGCTAGATCCCCGATCGTCCCAACTGGGCTCCACTACTGATCAACATGACACGAAACATAGCAACGACAAAGATCTTCGTTGAGCTCCCATCTGAGCTCGGTTGCATCACCTGCATTGGTATCATCGGCACCTGCAACTGTTGTGATAGTATCTGGTGAGTCACGAGGACTCAGCAATCTCAAAACCCGCGAGAACAAGACTATTTAAGCTTATGGGTAGGAAGTGGTAATGAGGTGGAGTTGCAGCAAGCACTAAGCAAATATGGTGGCTAATATACGCAAATAAGAGCGAGAAGAGAAGCAACGGAACGGTCGAGAAGCTAGAAGTGATCAAGAAATGATCCTGAAACTACTTACGTCAAACATAACCCAAAACCATGTTCACTTCCCGGACTCCGCCGAAAAGAGACCATCACGGCTACACACGCGGTTGATGCGTTTTTAATTAAGTCAAGTGTCAAGTTCTCTACAACTGGACATTAACAAATTCCCATCTGCCACATAACCGCGGGCACGGCTTTCGAAAGATAATACCCTGCAGGGGTGTCCCAACTTAGCCCATCACAAGATCTCACGGTGAACGAAGGATATTCCTTCTCCCAAGAAGACCCGATCAGTCTCGGAATCCTGGTTTACAAGACATTTCGACAATGGTAAAACAAGACCAGCAAAGCCGCCCGATGTGCCGACAAATCCCGATAGGAGTCGCACGTATCTTTTTCTCAGGGCACACCGGATGAGCCAGATGTCGGGTTGGCATAGACCCT
>NC_057801.1:545212574-545212944 GCF_018294505.1 Triticum aestivum
TGTTAAAACAAGACCAGCAAAGCCGCCCGATGTGTCGACAAATCCCGATGGGAGTCGCACGTATCTCGTTCTCAGGGCACACCAGATGAGCCAAACGTCGGGTTGGCATAGACCCTGGTTGCCCAGGGGGCGCCGGACATCGCTCGGTTTGGATCATCACCCGGAGGAGCACTGGCCCGGGGGGGGGGGGGGTAAATAAAGATGACCCTTGAGTCTGCAGAACCCAAGGGAAAAAGGCTTAGGTGGCAAATGTTAAAACCAAGGTTGGGCCTTGCTGGAGGAGTTTTATTCAAAGCGAACTGTCAAGGGGGTCCCATAAATCACCCAACCGCGTAAGGAACACAAAATCAAGGAACATAACACCGGTATG
>NC_057801.1:545212955-545245525 GCF_018294505.1 Triticum aestivum
TGCAGAACCCAAGGGAAAAAGGCTTAGGTGGCAAATGTTAAAACCAAGGTTGGGCCTTGCTGGAGGAGTTTTATTCAAAGCGAACTGTCAAGGGGGTCCCATAAATCACCCAACCGCATAAGGAACGCAAAATCAAGGAACATAACACTGGTATGACGGAAACTAGGGCGGCAAGAGTGGAACAAAACAACAGGCATAAGGCCGAGCCTTCCACCCTTTACCAAGTATATAGATGCATTAATTAAATAAGAGATATTTTGATATCCCAACATAATCTTGTCCATCATGGAGCAATCTTCAACTTCACCTGCAACTAGCAATGCTATAAGAGGAGCTGAGCAAATCGGTAACATAGCCAAGCAATGGTTTGCTAGGAAGGGTGAAAAGGTTAGAGGCTGACATGACAATTTCGGAGGCATGGTAAAGCAAGTAATAGGTAGCGCAGCATAGCGGTAGAACGAAGCAACTAGCAAGCAAAGATAGAAGTGATATCGATGGTAATGGTCATATTGCCTGAGATCCCACAAGGAAGAAGAACGAGTCCATGAAGAAGACAAACGGACGTAGTCGAACGAATCCTCACAACTCCGGAACGAAACCGAAGCTAACGAGAGAAGCAAACCGGAAAGAAGCAAGCAACATGGTAAACACACAAGCATAAACATGGCATGATGCACAATCAAGTATGATGCATGTCCGGTTTAATGAGGCATGGCTTGGCAAAGCGCAACAAACAATACTACAAGTTAAGTGAAGCTCAATATGCAACGAGTTGCATATTGACGAAACACCACATTCAAATATTTAGTTCTCTCTCGTTTATGTACCCAACAATATTAAATGTTATTAAACATGGCAAGAGGTGAAGCATGAGCAAACCACCTATTTAGGCAAGTTTAAATGAGGCCGAAAACAACAAACAACAATTCCGGAAATCCCCATATGTTATTTAGCAATTTAACGCAAACAACAATTTTAAACATTTTAAATGTTGTTATCATGATGCGGATGACATAATCAAGGTTTATGCAATTTTTATTAAAATGTTGGCATCTAATATGATAGGGAGCATTTGGTCACCATGGTGGAACAAAAGGGGTGCCACGACAACGATAACGAAAATGGTGCCACGGCAACTCGATTGAGATGCTGGTGCAAAGGAACAAGTGTGGGTGCGCGAAACGTGCAAGAGTGACAGGGAGTGATCCTGGATACGGGGTGTCCCACATGTCGGTGGCATGGCTTACCGCGAACGTGCAAGGAACAATTCGGACACGGTCCAAACATAGGGTGCATCTCATACAACAAAGCATTCGGTCCAGGGTGATCGTCTCGGCGGTTATACCTTTGAAGCGTGCATTTCGGGGCGGTTCAAAATCGTCAAGGGAAGTAGTCGTTCACGGGTCGTAGGGGAAGTAGTGGTACACGGGCCGTAGTGGAAGTAGTCGTACTCGCAATTGTAGTGGAAGTAGTTGTTCACGGACGTCGTGGAAGTAGTCGTTCACGGCGACTGTAGAGGTAATCATGATCTTGGCAACGGTAATCGTACATGTCCAGAGAGGAACTTGTCGTGTCCATGTAGTCGAACTTGGCGTATCCGAAGGGGTACTTGCCGAATCCACAACACTGTGATCGTTCGTGGCAGGGGAACTTGACGAAATCCATCTGGAGGTAGCCATCCGTGGTAGTACTCATTTTGACGTGCAACATGATGGTCTTGATGGATCGTAGACGAACTTGGCGGTTCGTATGGTCACCGTTGATGAACTTGGTGACAGTGATTCTTGTGCTCATGAAATGGCAAGGAGACCCAGAATGCAGAGGCCGGAGATGGTAGAACGGCAGCAGGCAGATAGAGGGCCGACAAGAGGATGCAGGCGAGGTGGTTGTCAATGGCAGCGTCGGGTAGGGCTCGAGCTCGGACTCGAGGCAGAAGGGAAGGAGAGGGCGCGGGGGGTCTGCTGGAACTGCAGGTCACCGGCGAGGAGGCTAGCACTGCGCGCGAGAAGAGCAGCGGCAGTAGGGCATGGTCGAGACGAAGTAGAGGCTGGGAACTGGCCTTGGCGCGGGCTTCGGCAAGGGGAGCAGAGGCAAAACGGCGAGCTGGGGCGCGAGGCACGGAGACCTAAGGGCGCGACTGCAGCGGAGGGAGGTGGCCATGGCGCAGCCATGAGCGCATAGCTCGGGTCGCGGGCGAGGAGGAGAAGGAGAGATGGGGCGCAGAGGAGGTCCGACATGGTCCGCTTCTCCGGCGAGGGCGGAACGCGGGGTCTGGCGCTGGAGGCACAGGTGTGCAAGCGTGGGGATCAGGACGAGGGCGCGTCACTACCTTCTCTCTCTGGCGGCGTTAGGAGGAAGGAGGGGATCGAGGGGAGTGGCCACGAGAGCGAGGGTAGGTGACGGCGCTGAGGGGAAATCGAGAGGGAGAGATTCGATCGGGGGATCGGCTAGGGTTAAGGACATTTAGGTGGGCTGACTTGCTGGGAGGCCGAAGTGGCCAGCTGGGCTTCTCTCTTCTTGATTTACAGAAAATAGAAAGAAAGAATAGAGAGAAAAGAGAAGGTTAGAGAAAGAATTGGCACGGGGTTAATTTTCTTAGACTCAGAAAAATGAGTTTACTCCAAGAAAATAGGAGTGGGCATGGATGCAAGGTTTAGATTCAAAAACATTTGAATTTCACTCAAATGGGTTTGAACTAGGACTTGGTTTTTGAAGTGTCCAAAAATGTTGAGATTTTTGGTGGAGGTCCGGAAAATGATGAAAGAAATATATGGCAAGGTTGGAGACCAAGAATTAAGATAAGAAAGGCATTGGGATATTTTGCAAGTGGGTTATGGTTAATTCCAAACAAAAGGAATAAATTTATTATAGCTCCCTAATAATATTGAGAGGCTTTAATATGTTATAAAGAGAAAACACAAGTGAATTCCCTCGATTTAAATAGATCAACGATCTATGCAATTTATTTAGGTGAGTTTTAAAAAGGGGGTTGCATGATGACATGATGCAATGCACATGATGCAAGGATGAATGCAATGAACAAAACAAATCACACGACGAAACTCGGAATACAAGGAAGGCATCTGGAGCGTCGGTCTCGGGGCGTTACAGGTTTCCCCTTTGGTCCATGGTCTCCATGGCGTGGGAGGGGCGAGATCCCCTCCAAGATTGGATCTGTCTCTTTGTCTCTCTCTATTTCTCCGTTCTCAGATTCTGCCCTTTCACTGTTTCTTATATATACGGAGATCCGTAACTCCGATTGGATTGAAACCTTCGCCAAGCTTTTTCTCCAAAAATTAGCTTTCTTGCGGCAAAAGAAGAGCGTCAACCGCCTTACGGGGTGCCCACGAGGGTCAGGGGCGCGCCCCCCGCCTCGTGGCCCCCTCGGGTACCATCTCGCGTTGGTTTTTCTTCCCAAAAATCTTAAATATTTCAAAAATGATCTCCGTCCATTTTTATCCCGTTTGGGTCCGTTTGATATGGTGTTTCTGTGAAACTTAAAACATGCAACAAACATGAACTGGCACCGGGCACTGGATCAATATGTTAGTCCCAAAAATAATATAAAAAGTTGCCAAAATTATATGAAAGTTGTAGAATATTGGCATGGAACAATCAAAAATTATAGATACGACGGAGACGTAACAGGTTTATAAAAGAAAAACTACATGAAAAATGGAATTAAGGGTTGCATCATATTATTGATCATCTTTATAATATCTTTCTTGAAAATGATGGTTTGGAAAATTATGCTCAATTGATAGAAGAAGAATTTCATAAAATGATTGGCATGAATGATGAGCATGATTGCAATGTTGTTGTCATGAACTCTTTGAATATCCATGATGCTAATGATATTCAAAACAACATGCATGGGGATGCTATGTTTGATGAAGATGATATTTTTAGTCCCCCAAGTTTTGATGAGCAAGTTTATTATGATGAAAGCATAACTCCTATGTTTGATGATTATGGTGATGACATGTATGTTATAAAGAATAATGATAACCATGAAACTTGTCATCGTGATTTTAATTTTCACACCCATGATAGTTATTTTGTTGAGTTTGCTCCCACTACTATTCATGAGAATAAATTTGCTTATGTGGAGAGTAAGAAAATTTCTATGCTTATGCATCATGAAAAGAATGATATATGTGATGGTTATATTGTTGAATTTCTTCATGATGCTACTGAAAATTATTATGGGGGAGGAACTTATGCTTGTAGGAATTGCAATAATATCAAGTTTCCTCCCTATGTGTTGAAAATCTTGAAGTTGCACTCTTTTTGCCTTCCTATGCTAATTGATTCTTGTTCCCATAAGTTGTTTGCTCACAAAATCCCTATGCATAGGAAGTGGGTTAGACTTAAATGTGCTAGTCATATGCTTCATGATGCTCTATTTATGTTTCAAGTCTTATCTGTTATGCAAGCATCATTGAAATCATCATGCCTAGCTAAAAGGCATTAAAGAAAAGCACTTGTTGGGAGACAAACCAACACTTTTACCTACTGTTTTTGTATGTTCACATGATTAGGCTACTGTAGTAATCATGTTTTATTGTCTTTGTTTCAATGAAGTGCCAAGTAAAGCCTTTGGGATCATGTTGGGTGATAGTTGATTTGATTTTGCTAAAAAATAGAAACTCTTGCGCTCATGAAAATAGCTCTCATTTTTAACAGAAGAGTTCTTTTGAGTTGATTATTTTTGAAGAAGATTAATATACAAATTGCTCACGTGTTCCAAAAAATTTCATAATTTTTGGAGTAGCAGAAGTATGGTTTGAGTACATATTACTACATATTGTTCTTTTTTTGACAGATTCTGTTTTCAATGCATAGTTTGCTTGTTTCTTTGTTTCTATGGCTTATATTGCTAAATATAAATTGTGGAAATGATATGATACAGTAGGCATTGTATGGAAACAATTATGAATCTTGTCTTTGACAGTACCAAAAGTGAAATGGTTTGCTCTTTATTATACTAACCTATCTCACAAGGTTCCGTTAAGTTCTGTGTGATTCAAGTTTTCAAGTTTTGGGTGAGATGTCGATATGAGTAGAATAAGGAGTTGATACCTCTTGAGCACTGCGTTGGTTTTACCTTGAAGAGGAAAGGGTGATGCAGCAAAGTAGCGTAAGTATTTCCCTCAGTTTTTGAGAACCAAGGTATCAATCCAGTAGGAGGCTGCACGCAAGTCCCTCATACCTACACAAACAAACAAAAACCTCGCAACCAACGCGATAAAGGAGTTGTCAATCCCTTCACAGCCACTTGCGAAAGTGAGATCTAATAGAGATAATAATAAGATAAATATTTTTGGTATTTTGATGATACAGATTAAAAAGTAAAGATTGCAAAATAAGATAGATTGGAAACTTATATGATGGAAAATAGACCCGGGGGCCATAGGTTTCACTAGTGGCATCTCTCAAGATAGCATAAGTATTACAGTGGGTGAACAAATTACTGTCGAGCCATTGATAGAAAAGTGCATAGTTATGAAAATATCTAGGCATGATCATGTATATAGGCATCACGTCCGCGACAAGTAGATCAAAAAGATTCTGCATCTACTACTATTACTCCACACACCGACTGCTATCCAGCATGCATCTAGAGTATTAAGTTCATCAGAACAGAGTAATGCATTAGGCAAGATGACATGATGTAGAGGGATAAACTCAAGCAGTATGATATAAAACCCATCTTTTTATCCTCGATGGCAACAATACAATACGTGCATTGCTTCCCCTACTGTCACTGGCAAAGGACACCGCAAGATTGAACCCAAAGCTAAGCACTTCTCCCATTGCAAGAAAGAACAATCTAGTAGGCCAAACCAAACTGATAATTCGAAGAGACTTGCAAAGATAAGCAATCATACATAAAAGAATTAAGAGGAGATTAAAATATTTCTCATAGATAAACTTGATCATAAATCCACAATTCATCGGATCTCGACAAACACACCGCAAAAAGAGTTACATCGAATAGATCTCCAAGAAGACCGAGGAGAACTTTGTATTGAGATTCAAAGAGAGAGAAGAAGCCATATAGCTAATAAATATGGACCCAAAGGTCTGTGGTAAACTACTCACAACTCATCAGAGAGGCTATGGTGTTGATATCGAAGCCCTCCATGATCGATTTCCCCTCCGGCGGAGCGCCGAAAAAGGCTCCAAGATGGGATCTCTCGGGTACAGAAGGTTGCGACGGTGGAAATAGGGTTTCGTGGTGCTCCTGGATGTTCTCAGGGTATGTTGATATATATAGGCGAAAGAAGTCGGTCAGGGGAGCCACGAGGGGGGCACGAGGGTGGGGGGCGCGCCCACCCCCCTAGGGCGCGCCTCCCTGCCTTGTGGCTTCGTTGTTTGCTTCTTGACGTACACTCCAAGTCTCCTAGATTGCGTTCAAAAATAACTCTTCCAAAGGTTTCATTCCGGTTGGACTCCATTTGATATCCCTTTTCTGCGAAACACTGAAATAGGCAAAAAAACAACAATTTGGGTTGGGCCTCCGGTTAATAGGTTAGTCCCAAAAATGATATAAAAGTGCTTAGTAAAGCCCATAAACATCCAAAACGGGTAATATAATAGTATGGAACAATAAAAAATTATAGATACGTTGGAGACGTATAAATCATCCCCAAGCTTAATTCCTGCTCGTCCTCGAGTAGGTAAATGATAAAAACAGAATTTTTGATGTGGGATGCTACCTAGCATATTTCTCAATGTAATTTTCTTTATTGTGGCATGAATGTTCAGATCCAAATGATTCAAGACAAAATTCATATTAACATAAAAATCGTAATATTTCAAGCATACTAACAAAGGAATCATGTCTTCTCAAAATAACATGGACAAAGAAAGTTATCCCTACAAAATCATATAGTCCCTCTATGCTCTATCTTCATCACACAAAATATTTAAATCATGCACAACCCTGGTTTTAACAAAGCAATTGTTTCATAATTTAGTATTCTCAAACTTTTTCAATCCTCACGGAATACATGAGCGTGAGCCATGGACATATCACTATATGTGGAATAAGATGGTGATTGTGGAGAAAAAAAAGAGAAGATAGTCTCACATCAACTAGGAGTGTCAACGGGTTATGGAGATGCCCATTAATAGATATCAATGTGAGTGAGTAGAGATTGCCATGCAACGGATGCACTAGAGTTATAAGTGTATGAAAGCTCATCAAAAGAAACTAAGTGGGTGTGCATCCAACTTGCTTGCTCACGAAGACCTAGGGCAATTTGAGGAAGCCCATCATTGGAATATACAAGCCAAGTTCTATAATGAAAAATTCCCACTAGTATATGAAAGTGACAACATAGGAGACTCTCTATCATGAAGATCATGGTGCTACTCTGAAGCACAAGTGTGGAAAAAGGATAGTAACATTGTCCCTTCTCTCTTTTTCTCTCATTTTTTATATTATTTTTTTGGTGGGCTTCTTTGGCCTTTTTTTATTTGGGGTTCTTTGGCTCTTTTATTTTCATAAAGTCTGGAGTCTCATCCCGACTTGTAGGGGAATCATAGTCTCCATCATCCTTTCCTCACTTGGGACAATGCTCTAATAATAAAGATCATCACACTTTTATATACTTACAACTCAAGAATTACAACTCAATACTTAGAACAAAATTTGACTATGTGAATGCCTCCGGCGGTGTACCTGGATATGCAATGAATCAAGAGTGACATGTATGAAAGAATTATAAGGTGGCTTTGCTACAAATACGATGTCAACTACATGATCATGCAAAAGCAATATGACAATGATGATGAGCGTCATAATAAATGGAATGGTGGAAAGTTGCATGGCAATATATATCGAAATGGCTATAGAAATGCCATAATGGGAAGGTATGGTGGCTGTTTTGAGGAAGGTATATGGTGGGTGTATGGTACTGGCGAAAATTGCGCGACACAAGAGAGGCTAGCAATGGTGGAAGGGTGAGAGTTCATATAATCCATGGACTCAATATTAGTCATGAAGAACTCATATACTTATTGCAAAAATCTAAAAGTTATCAAAACAAAGTACTACACGCATGCTCCTAGGGGAAGGGTTTGTAGGAGTTAATCATCACGCGATCCCGACCTCCACACATAAGGAAGACAATCAATAAATAAATCATGCTCCAACTTCATCACATAACGGTTCACCATACGTGCATGCTACGGGAATCACAAACTTTTAACACAAGTATTCCTCAAATTCAAAACTACCCAACTATCATGACTCTAATATTACCATCCTCATATCTCAAAACAATCATCAAGCATCAAATTGATCATAGCGTTCAATGCACTCTATATGATAGTTTTTATTATACCCAACTTGGATGCCCATAATATTAGGACTAATTTTATAACCAAAGCAAATACCATTCTGTTTTAAAAGACTCTCAAAATAATATAAGTGAATCATGAGAGATCAATAATTTCTACAAAATAAAACCATCGCCGTGCTCTAAAAAGATATAAGTGAAGTACTAGAGCAAAATTGTCTAGCTCAAAAGATATAAGTGAAGCACATAGAGTATTCTAATAAATTCCATTCATGTGTATATCTCCCAAAAGGTGTGTATAGCAAGGATGATTGTGGTAAACTAAAAATCAAAGACTCATATCATACAAGACGCTCCAAGCAAAACACATATCATGTGGTGAATAAAAATATAGCTCCAAGTAAAGTTACCGATGGACGAAGACGAAAGAGGGGATGCCTTCTGGGGCATCCCCAAGCTTAGGCTTTTGGTTGTCCTTGAATTTACCTTGGTGTGCCTTGGGCATCCCCAAGCTTAGGCTCTTGCCACTCCTTATTCCGTAATCCATCAAATCTTTACCCAAACCTTGAAAACTTCACAACACAAAACTCAACAGAAAATCTCATGAGGTCCGTTAGTGCAAGAAAGCAAACCACCACTTTAAGTTACTTTAATGAACTCATTATTTATTTATATTGGTGTTAAACCTACTGTATTCCAACTTCTTTATGGTTCATACCCCCTTATACTAGCCATAGATTCATCAAAATAAGCAAACAACACATGAAAAACAGAATCTGTCAAAAACAGAGCAGTCTGTAGCAATCTGTAACTTTCAAATACTTCTGAAACTCTACAAATCCTACAGAAATAGGAAGTCCTAGGAAATTTGTTTATTAATCTACTGCAAAACGAATCAACTAAAAATCACGTTTCTGCATTTTATTAAAATTATTCTCGTGCGCACAAAAGTTTCTGCTTTTCAGTAAGGTCAAATTAACTATCACCCAAGATGATCCTATAGGTTCTACTTGGCACAAACACTAATTAAAACATAAAAATACATCTAAACAGAAGCTAGATGAGTTATTTAATACTAAACAGGAGCAAAAAGTAAAGAACAAAAATAAAATTGGGTTGCCTCCCAACAAGCGCTATCGTTTAACGCCCCTAGCTAGGCATAAAAGCGAGAATAGATCTAAGTATTGTCATCTTTGGTATTCAATTCATAAGTGGCTCTCATAATAGATTCATAAGGTAATTTGATTTTCTTCCTAGGAAAGTGTTCCATGACTTTTCTTAACGGAAATTGGAATCTAATATTTCCTTCCTTCATATCAATAATTGCACCAATCGTTCTAAGGAAAGGTCTACCAAGAATAATAGGACATGAAAGATTGCAATCTATATCAAGAACAATAAAATCTACGGGCACATAATTCCTATTTGAAACAATAAGAACATCATTAATCCTTCCCATAGGTTTCTTAATAGTGGAATCCACAAGGTGCACGTTTAAAGAGCAATCATCAAAATCACGGAAACCTAGCACAGCGCACAAAGTTTTTGGAATCGTGAAAACACTAGCACCCAAATCACACAAAGCATAACATTCATGATCTTTAATTTTAATTTTAATAGTAGGTTCCCACTCATCATAAAGTTTTCTAGGGATGGAAACTTCCAATTCAAGTTTTTCTTCATAAGATTGCATTAAAGCATCAACGATATGTTTGGTAAAAGCTTTATTTTGACTATAAGCATGAGGAGAATTTAACATAGACTGCAAGAAGGAAATAAAATCTACTAAAGAACAATTATTAAATTCCTTTAAATCTAAAATAGTGGGTTCATTGCTATGTAAAGTTTTGACCTCTCCAATCCCACTTTAACCAAATTTAGCATCAAGATCTAAAAACTCTGAATCACTGGGACGCCTTTTAACTAAAGTTGACTCATCTCCAGTCCCATAATTATCAAGATTCATATTGCAAAACAAAGATTTAATAGGGGACACATCAATAACTTTTAGATCTTCATCATTATTATCATGAAAACTAGAAGAACACGCTTTTACAAAGCAATCTTTCTTAGCACACATCCTAGTGGTTCTTTCTTTGCACTCATCAATGGAAATTCTCATGGCTTCGAGAGACTCATTGATATCATGCTTAGGTGGAATATATCTAAGTTTCAAAGAATCCACATCAAGAGAAATTCTATCCACGTTCCTAGCCAACTCATCAATCTTAGGCAATTTTTCTTCAAGCAAAGCATTGAAATTCTTTTGAGAAATCATAAATTCTTTAACACTAATCTCAAAATCAGAGGGCATCTTATTAAAATTTCCATAAGAGTTGTTGTAGGATTTGCCATAATTATTAGAGGAATTACTAGGGAACGGCCTAGGACTAAAGTTTCCTCTATAAGCGTTGTTACCAAAATTATTCCTACCAACAAAATTCACACCCATAGATTCATTATTATTCTCAATCAAATTAGACAAAGGTATATCATTAGGATCAATAGGAGCACTCTTATTAGCAAACAATTTCATAAGTTCATCCATCTTTCAACTCAAAACATTAATCTCTTCTATCACATGAACTTTTCTACCATTGAGAATAATTAACCATAATATTATGTAGGAGTTTAGTAGCTTCTCCTAAAGTGATTTCCATAAAAGTGCCTCCCGCGGCCGAATCTAAAAGATTTCTAGAAGCAAAATTCAATCTGGCATAATTTTTTTGTATGATCATACATAAATTTAATCCATGTGTAGGGCAATTATTAATCATTGATTTCATCCTTCTCACGAGATTGTGCAACATGCTCATGGTAAAGTTGCTTAAAATTCATAGTATAGTTTCTAAGAGAGATGATCTTAGCAGGAGGAAAATACTTAGAGATAAAAGCAACTTTGCACTTATTCCATGAATCAATACTATTTTTAGGCAAGACGGAGACCAAGTTTTAGCACGATCTCTAAGTGAAAACGGAAATAACTTCAATTTAACAATATAATTATCCATGTCTTTCTTCTTTTGCATATCACACAAATCAACAAAGTTGTTTAGATGAGTAGAGGCATATTCACTAGGAAGGCTAGAGAATTGATCTTTCATGACAAGATTCAACAAAGCAGCATTAATTTCACAATATTCAGCATCGGTAAGAGGAGCAATCGGAGTGCTAAGGAAATCATTATTATTGGTATTGGAAAAGTCACACAATTTAGTATTATCTTGGGCCATCGTGACAAGCAATCCAACACACAAGCACACAAGAGGCAAGCGAAAAAGAGGCGAACGGAAAAGAGAGGGAGAATAAAAATGACAAGGGTGAAGTGGGGGAGAGGAAAACAAGAGGCAAATGGCAAATAATGTAATGCGAGGGAGAAGAGTTTGTGATGGGTACTTGGTATGTCTTGACTTGTGCGAAGACCTCCCCGGCAACGGTGCCAGAAATCCTTCTTGCTACATCTTGAGCACTGTGTCGGTTTTTCCTTGAAGAGGAAAGGGTGATCTGGCAAAGTAGCGTACGTATTTCCCTTAGTTTCTGAGAACTAAGGTATCAATCCAGTAGGAGGCTACACGCAAGTCCCTCGTACCTACACAAACAAACAAGAACCTCGCAACCAACGCGATAAAGGGGTTGTCAATCCCGTCATGGCCACTTGCAAAAGTGAGATCTGATAGAGATAATAATAAGATAAATATTTTTGGTATTTTTATGATATAGATTAAAAAGTAAAGATTGCAACATAAGATAGATTGGAAACTTATATGATGGAAAATAGACCCGGGGCCATAGGTTTCACTAGTGGCTTCTCTCAAGATAGCATAAGTATTACGGTGGGTGAACAAATTACTATCGAGCAATTGATAGAAAAGTGCATAGTTATGAGAATATCTAGGCATGGTCATGTATATATGCGTCACGTCCGTAATAAGTAGATCGAAACGATTCTGCATCAACTACTATTACTCCACACATTGACCGCTATCCAACATGCATGTAGCGTATTAAGTTCATAAGAATAGAGTAATGCATTAGGCAAGATGACATGATGTAGAGGGATAAACTCAAGCAATATGATATAAACCCCATCTTTTTATCTTCGATGGCAACAATACAATACGTGCCTTGCTGCCCCTGCTGTCACTGGGAAAGGACACCACAAGATTGAACCCAAAGCTAAGCACTTCTCCCATTGCAAGAAAGATAAATCTAGTAGGCCAAACCAAACTGATAATTTGAAGAGACTTGCAAAGATAACCCATCATACATAAAAGAATTCAGAGGAGATTCAAATATTTCTCATAGATAAACTTGATCATAAACCCACAATTCATCGGATCTCGACAAACACACCATAAAAAGAGTTACATCGAATAGATCTCCAAGAAGATTGAGGAGAACTTTGTATTGAGATTCAAAGAGAGAGAGAAGAAGCCATCTAGCTAAAAACTATGGACCCGAAGGTCTGTGGTAAACTACTCACAACTTATCGGAGAGGCTATGGTGTTGATGTAGAGGCCCTCTGTACTTGATTCCCCCTCCGGCGGAGCGCCAAAAAAAGCTCCAAGATGGGATCTCCCGGGTACAGAAGGTTGCGGCAGTGGAAATAGGGTTTCATGGTGCTCCTGGATGTTTTCAGGGTATGTTGATATATATAGGTGAAAGAAGTCGGTCAGGAGAGCCACGAGGGGCCTGCGACGGTGGAGGGGCGCCCACCCCCCTAGGGCATGCCTCCCTGCCTCGTGGTTTCCTCGTTTGCTTCTTGACGTACACTCCAAGTCTCCTGGATTGCGTTTGTTCCAAAAATAACTCTCCCGAAGGTTTCATTCCGTTTGGACTCTGTTTGATATTCCTTTTCTATGAAACATTGGAATAGGCAAAAAAACAATTTGGGTTGGGCCTCCGGTTAATAGGTTAGTCCCAAAAATGATATAAAAGTGCTTAGTAAAGCCCATAAACATCCAAAACGGGTAATATAATAGCATGAAACTATCAAAAATTATAGATACCTTGGAGACGTATTAGGAGTCACAAGACCCTAAGCTTGGGGATGCCCAAGGCACCCCCAAGGTAATATTCAAGGAAGATCCAAGCAACTAAGCTTGGGGATGCCCCGGATGGCATCCCCTCTTTCGTCTCCAACATTATCGGTAACCTCACTTGGAGCTATGTTTTCATTCGTCACATGATATGTGTTTTGCTTGGAGCGTCAATTTATTTTGCTAGAATTTGCTTGCTGTTATTTAGAATAATGTTTTGAATATTTTATTTCAATAAAAGTGGCAATCATAGCCTTTGCCATGCTTATTTTGCAAGTATACTTGTTGCTGTTTGAAAACAGAAAGTTTATCAATGTTGCAGAAATTCCCTAGAAAATTCAGAATATGATAAATTGTTGAAACTTTTTGCAAAATAAGCTTTGATAAAGTTTCTACAGTTTAGTATTTTTCTCAAAAAATTTGGAGTGAGGGAAGTATGATGAATCTTGCATTCTTTACAGATAGTACTGTTTTGGCATATTGCTGTTATGTTTGCATTGTTTGCATATGTTTGCCTGTTTAATGATTCTATTTGAGGATAGGAGTATTAAATATGCAGAAGCATTTAGTATGCAATGTTGAATAATAATTTTAGTGATTTGCTACAGTAGAGAATGATAAGGTTTTGCACTGATTTATACTAACTTATCTCATGAGTTCTTGTTGAGTTTTGTGTGGATGAAGTTTTTGAGATTTAGGGAAACCGTGAATAAGAGGAATTAAGGAGACACAAAATATCATGCTTGGGGATTATCAAGGCATCACAAGCTAATATTTCAATAAGTCTCAAGCATGTAAGCTTGGGGATGCCACGGTAGGCATCCCACCTTTCTTATTCAACAATTATCGGTTAGTATCGGTTGAGCCTAAGGTTTTGCTTCTTTAGATGAGTTGTGCTACTCTTGAAATGTCATTTTATTTTCATTTTGCTTCCTCTTTTAATAAAATACTTAGACTGAATGTTTTTAAATAAAATAGAGTCCTCAAATAGGAGCCCCATAAGCAGCATCCACATCCCGTCAACGAAGCTCTTTTCTAGAATCGCTCTAGTGCTTCATTTATATCTTTTTGAGCACGGCGTGCTTTAGTATTTTTGAACAAATTATCTATTGCTTCACTTAAATTATTTTGAGAGAAAGAAAAAAATTATGCTCATGATCTTCACTTATATTTGTTTGAGCTTATCAAAAGCAACGTACGAAAATAGTCCCAAAGTGATAGATATCCAAGGAGGATATAATAAAAACTTTCATGAAAATCATTGCACAAAATAAACTAGATTCTTAGTAATGGTTTTGAGATATGACAATATGATATGTGAGTCATGTTGATGAGTAATTGTTCTTTAGTAAGAATATTGACGTTAAGGTTTGTGATTCTCTATGCAAGCACGAAAGTCAATAGTTATGCAATGAAATTTATATCCTACTTATGGTGCATTATTTGGTGTTACTTATGCTTAATGCTTGGGTATGAGATTTTTTGCTTTTTGGTTGGTCGCTTCTCAATCTTTTTGCTAGCCTTCATTTTCCACTAGGTATGATCACTACTTGTGCATCCAAAACCCTTTAAACCAGTTTTGCCTTATGATCCACTATACCTACCTATATGCGGTATTTCCATGTTGTTCTAAGCAATTTGCATGTGCCATCTCTAATGTTCAAAATAAATTTCTCTTTTCTGTGCTCTACTACTCGCGAGGCGGTAAAGGGTAGCCAATATCTTCCATGCTAGATGTGTTATTCTCATGATGAGTGTTTATTCACTTATCATTGCACGAGAGTACGACAAAGGTACTAGGGATGCCCAGTCCCGAAATGAACAAATGAATTTACTTTACGTTGTCAAATAATGGATTCCTTGGAAAGTGTTGGTATGGAGGGCACCCGTGGATACGGCTAGCCATGGAAAGTGAAAGTTATGGTGGAAAAAGGAATAAACTTTATTTTCTAGTTGGGAACCGCCTATGATGTATCTAGCATGGAAAGTGTTGGGATGCTCCAAGTTGTTTTCGTTGGTAGGAAAAGTATGCCTCTCAAAAATAATTTTATCTCTCAATTTAAGCTTTGAGCTCTGGCACCTCTACAAATCACTACTTCCCTCCACGAAGGGCCTTTCTTTTACTTATGCAATTTTTATTTTGAATTTGAGTCTCCATCTTCTCTTATAATGCACTAACTAAGAGGCACTATGATCGTATTTGAGCATTGGGTGTAGCTAATATTCGAGTGTGTTTCATGAATGGATCAATGATTGAGCAGGATGGGCTAGGGATAACTTCCTTTAGTGTTGATATTTTGAAAGACATGGTTGCTTGTTGGTATGCTTGAGTATGAAAGTCTTCATGTCAAAACTAGTCTATTGCTTTGAATCATATAAAAGTCCATATGTCCATGCTATAAAGAAAAGAATGTGTTGAACATGATAGGCAGCATTCGACATCAAAAATTCTGTTTTTATCATTTACCTACTCGAGGACGAGCAGTAATTAAGCTTAGGGATGCTGATACGTCTCCAACGTATCTATAACTTTTGATTGTTCCATGCTGTTACTTATCATTCTTGGATGTTTTACAATCATTTTATAGTCATTTTATAACATTTTTTGGGACTAACCTATTGACCCGCTGCCCCGTGCCAGTTGCTGTTTTTTGCTAGTTTTTTACATTGAAGGAAATCAATATCAAACGGAGTCCAAACACCGTGAAACTCCTGGAGGATTTTTTATGGACCAGAACACTTAGGATGGGTGAGAGCAGCACCTGGGGGGGTGCCCCGAGGGGGGCACAACCCACCAGGGCGCGCCTAGGCCCCCAAGGGCGCCCAGGTGGGTTGTGCCCACCTCGGTGGCCTCCCGCACCCCTTCTTCGCACTATAAAATCCTAAATATTCCAAAACCCTTTGGGGTAAACCTAGATCCGAAGTTCCATTGCTGCAAGGTCTCTGTATTCGCGAAAACCAATCTAGACCCGTTCCGGCACCCTTCCGGAGTGGGGAATCATCTCCAGTGGTCATCTTCATCATCCCGGCGGCCACCATGATGGGGAGGGAGTAGTCCACCCTCGGGGACGAGGGTTTGTACGAGTAGCTATGTGTTTGATCTCTCTCTCTTGTGATCTATATCATGGGCTTTGTTAATATAGTCAGATCATATGATGTTTCTCCCCTCTATACTCTTGTTATGATTAATTGAATCTTTACCCTTCAAAGTTTTGTCTTGTCGGATTGAATATTCAGAGATGAGAACACATGATATATGTCTTGCAATATGAATACTTGAGGTGAAAATGAGGTATCATATTGATTCACTTGATATGTATTATGGCATTCAACTCGCGGATTCCTGCGGTGATATTGGGGTAATCTATGTATAGGGGTTGATGCACGTTTCTCTCCGACGAAAACTTTGGGGTCTCTTTATAGTTCTTTGTGTGGATTGACTATTATGAATATGAATTTGCTTTGGTGTTATTCTAGTACGAACTCTAGGATAGATCAAACGGAAAAAATTGCTTTGTGTTATTTTAGTACGAACTCTTGAATAGATCGAACAGAAAGAATAGCTTTGAGGTGGTTTCGTGACCTACAAACAATTCCTATCTTTTGTTCTCTGCTAATAGGAACTCGGGAGTGATTCTTTATTTCACTTTGAGGGATAATCATATGATCCAACTATGTTAGCATTGCTGAGAGGTTGCACTAGCGAAAGTATGGACCCTAGGCCTCATTTTTAAGCATTGCGACACCGTTTTTGTGCCTGTTTACTATTTGCTACCTTGCTGTTTTTATTTATTCAGATTATAAAAATATATTTCTACCTTCCATATTACACTTTTATCACCATCTCTTCGCCGAACTAGTGCACCTATACAATTTGCCATTGTATTGGGTGTGTTGGGGACACACGAGATTTCTTGTATTTGGTTGCAGGGTCGTTTGAAAGAGACCATCTTCACCCTACACCTCTCACGGACTGATAAACCTTAGGTCATCCACTTGAGGGAAAATTGCTACTGTCCTACAAAACTCTACGCTTGGAGGCCCAACACGTATCTACAAGAATAAAGTTGCATAGTAGACATCGGCCACCTGGGTGGGCACAACCCACTACGGCGCGCCACCCTCTCCAGGCGCGCCCAGGTGGGTTGTCCCCACCTGGTGGCCCCACAGACCCTGAAACCGACGCTATAAAATCACATATTTCTAGAAAAAAATCAGGGAGAAAGAATTATCGCGTTTCACAAGATGGAGCCGCCGCTGTCTCCTGTTCTTCATCGGGAGGCCAGATCTGGAGTCCATTTGGGGCTCCGGAGAGGGGGGTCTTTGATCTTCGTCATCACAAACCCTTTTCCACCGCCAATTCCATGATGTTCCCCATCGGGAGTGAGTAATTCCTTCGTAGGCTCGCTGGTCGATGAGGAGTTGGATGAGATTCATCATGTAATCGAGTTAGGTTTGTTAGGGCATGATCCCTAGTATCCACTATGTTCTGAGAACGATGTTGCCATGACTTTGCCATTCTTAATGCTTGTCACTTTGGGCTCAGGTTCCATGATTTCAGATCTGAACCATTTATGTTATCACCATTATATCCATGTTCTAGATCCGATCTTGCAAGTCATAGTCACCTACTACGTGTTATGATCCGGCAACCCCGGAGTGACAATAGTCAGGCCACTCCCGATGATGATCATAGTTTGAGGAGTTCATGTATTCACCGTGTGTTAATGCTTTGTTCCGATTCTCTATTAAAAGGAGGCCTTAATATCCCTTAGTTTCCAATAGGACCCCGCTACCATGGGAGTGTAGGACAAAAGATGTCATGCAAGTTCTTTCCATAAGCACGTATGACTATTTACGGAATACATGCCTTTATTATATTTATGAACTGGAGCTAGTGCCGTATCGCCCTAGGTTATGACTATCTCATGATGAATATCATCCAAGGAATCACCGATCCAATGCCTACGATTTTCCTACATATTGTTTCTGCTAAGTCACTACTGCTATCGTTACTATTGCACTTGCTAAAAAAATACTGCTATCACTGTTACCGTTACTATTGCCGCTCCTACTATTATCAAAACTATCATACTAATTTTCTACTGATCACTTTGTTGTAGATAATTAATCTCCTGGTATGGTTGAATTGACAACTCAGCTGCTAATACTTGCAAATATTCTTTGACTCCCTTTGTGTCGAATCTATAAATTTGGTTTGAATACTCTACCCGCGAAAACTGTTGCGATCCCCTATACTTGTGGGTTATCACCTCCCAATGAACAGGACCCCGTTTCAACCGTAGGCACTCCAATACAAGTCTGTTTCCTCCATTTTGCGATACACCACACCCCTCCCGATCAACAGGACCCTGTTTCAATCATACGCGGTCAAACACAAGTCCGTTTCCTCTGTTTTGCGGTACGCCAGACCCTTCCCGATGAACAAAACCCCGTTTCGACCATACATGGTTGAACACAAGTCCGTTTCCTCTGTTCTGTGGTACGCCAAACCCTTCTCGATGAACAGGACCCCATTTTGATCGTACGCGGTCGAATAGAAGACCCGTTTCCTCCGTTCTGCAGTATGCCAGACCTTGTTTTGGCTGTTCCGTCCAAGCCGGTTGGCTCCTGATGAACACGACGTATTTTGTTGCCTCCCGATGAACACGACGCATTCCATTGCCTCCCCATGAATACGATGCAGTTTCTCTATTCTGACCCAGCCGGTTGGCTTCCGATGAACATGACGCCGTTGTTGCCGTTCGTTACCTCTTCATGTACACGAGCCCTGGTCATACAAATGCGCGAGTAGGCGTTCGATACCCCGCCCTTATGTACGTATGTGGCCATATTGGCATCTGGCTGTACGTACATGTACACGGTTTTGACTGGACTGCCCGAACTTCTATGTCGGGGGCTCTATTACTACATGTGTTGCTACTTGCTCGGTCATGGTTCATCGTTGCAGAGAGACCGATCGACTAGTATGTACATACACATTCGCGACCAGAATGACAATGCTACGTACGCTTCGACTAGGTGGGTCCTGACTGTCAGGGAGGATAAGGAGGCACTTCCTTGCGTGCGAAATTATTGATGGTGCGTCCCAGTGGTCAGGGGGAGAATCATTTTTTTTGCCCGTAATATGGAGTCACTTCACTACAAAAAAATACACTTCCGTGATGATACGTGTTTGTCACAGTATGTCGCGTTTTTTGTCATGCATGTACATCCATGACGATTTTATGACAGAATCAAGATAGGCATACCTGTGCTGTCATAGAAGTGTTCCATGACACTACCAAAATTATCATCACGGAAGTGTCCACTTCCATGACTATAAATCGCGCGTCACAGAAGTGCTTTCATCAAGGGCGACCGACATGTGGCATCCACCGTAACGGAACACCGTTAAGCTATCGGGTCAGGTTTTGGATCCGATAACCCGTTAACAGCCCCGACCAATGGGGATTTTCCATGTGTAAAATCATCATTGGCTGGAGGAAACACGTGTCGGCTCATCGTTGGGACAGATGTCATCCACTCATTGGACAGAAGGCGCCTATGATACGTCGGCACATGGCACGACCCAACAGAGGCACATTCCTGTGAAAAGGCCGGCCCGTTTGACTTCATCAAAAGGTGGCGGGCCGGCCCATGGAAAGCCTGTTAACGGCTTGTTCGCATATAGCCCATTTATAGCCCGCTAACCCAAGGCTTGTTACGCCCTATCTTAATTAGGCCCAGTAGCATCATCTGGGCCATCCAATATGATTCGAGCCCATTTTCACTTCTAGCCCATGTATGGCCCATGACGTCTTTCGGCCCATATGAGGCCCTTTGTAACTCTTGGCCCATTAACGACCCGTGGTGAAACTGGCCCGTAATGAATAGTGTATCACTTTACACCCATTAACGGCCCGTGGTGAAACTGGACCGTAATGAACAGTGTATCACTTTATACCCATTAACGGCCCGTTATTCCGTTGGGCCGTTTCTAGCCCATGTTATCTTTCGGCCTTCTCAGAGCCCATTTATTCTTGGGCTCATTTCCAGCATTCGTTTACTTACGGCCTGTTACTGTCATTTTCTGCTTGTGGGCCAAATTCAGCCTGTGGTTACAGTCGGGCCGTTTGTGGTTCGTTAATACGTTGGCCCATTTCCATAGCGTCATTAAATATGGCCTATTAACGATGGCCCGTTATGGTAGGCCCATGAACGGATGATTCCAACTCTAGCCCGTTTACGGCCATAATGTGGCCTGTTATTGGCCCATGTTTGGCCAATCGATCATATGACCCGTATAAGGCCCATTGATGATACGACCCGTAGAAGGCCCATTGTTTCTATGGCCCGTAGAAGGCCCACTATTTCTATGGCCTGTAGGAGGCCCAGTGTCACTACAGTAAATATTAGCATATGGTTATTGTGGCCTAGTTTTAAAATATAGGTTATTGCAGCCACTAGCAAACCACGGAAAAAGAACTGCACTGACTACAAGCAAACAAATAAACAAGATAACAAGGAAATAAATAAGCAAGAAACTTACGCTAGGCTATCACGGCTATCACACATATTACATCCACTGGGCATCAAATTTCGCCACCAGTGCAAATAAACGCGCCGATAAAAGAATATACAAAACTGAGAGCACTTCAGAAGGCACTAGGCCAGGCCAGGTCGGGGCCCCCAAATAGCCGAAGAAGCTGAGCAGACATCAGTTGTGTCAACGATAGATGCATCAACAGTAGATGTATGGCATGATGGTGCGCACAGCAGTCCTCTAACATCTTCATTGCATCTTTGACTTCAAGTGGGAGCTGAGCTGAAGCAAGCCTTTCCGCTTTAAGTTGAGACTGAAGAAGTCGAACTAATTGAGGCAGTGACTGCACAGAGGTTGTTTCACACCTGCTGGTGAGTAGCTTCAACTCACTGTCTTCATCAAGACAGGACCTTGGGGTCATCTCACTGTCCTCAAGATGGTTTGGCTCACTATCTTCCCTAAAGTTCTGCATGGCGTAAGAGATACGACTTTGAAAGAGAAACAAGGACACACGTAACAGGTTTCACAATTTTATAAGCAAATAAATGGATCTGTTCTGCATAAGGAACATGTTTTTACAACTACAATTTGAAACTGGTAGTTGTTGCAAACATCCAATTAGATGTAAAGAGCAAAGCAAACAGCAGTGGATGAAATGATGCCTATCCAAACCTATACTAGAACAAAGTTTGAAGGCTTGAGAAGGATGAACTTACATTACATGTTAACACGGGCTGGACAAAGCCCTTCTCCATGTTGATGGAAGGATAATTTAATAAATTCCCCAAATAAAATTCTTTATAAGCGTTGCCATTATTCTACATTTTGCAAAGAGTAAATATATATCAAATAATATTGTAAGAAACAGAGGATAATGAAGCTCAGGTGCAGACTGATGATACATAATCAAATAGCAATTAATTAAGTACAATGTTACAAGGCAAAAGGGAGAGAGGTACTGACAAGAGCAATGCAGAGCCCAGTATTATTGTGAGATCGTATGATCCTTTGAGCAAGGAGATTCATCTGAAATTAGTTTTCATACAAGAGAGAAGGTAAGGCACATGCAGAAATTTAGGAGTTCAAATTTTGAATTGATATCATAGACAGTACCTGACGCTGGGCTCTCAGCAGTTCTAATAGGGGTTTGGCCACTGGAGTAGGGGTAAAGTGTGGTACAGTTGGGCCTGTGTTTTCTATGGCTGTTGATCTATCTGATTTAACATGTATCACTACCTTTTCCAAATACCTAGTTTGTACTCTTGAGGATCTGCACTCACCCTCTTCCTTTTGGACATCTATTACGAAAGAACAACATTTGACTGGAAAAACATAGTGTGATGACACATGGAATAGGTACAAAAGATGGATAGGTATGGCATATACTCATATATGATGCTTAAACTAAGCAGATGGTGTAACAAATAGAAGTAATGCAAGAGGTCACATGCAAAATATGTGCGACCAATACAACTTTGCAAAGTTAGAGCAAGCACCCTGATGGGTGAATAAGATAGGCCATCCTCCACCATGCCAAGTTTGTTAGCCAGTGGATTGTTCCGCAATATTCCTCTCGTGCACCCGTTCTCATATTCATTTTGATAATGTTCAATATCTGACATGCATGAAAACATAAAAACAAGTGAGATTTTCTTTGTAATGTAGAAGTGATTCTAATCCAATACTGCCTCCCTATAAACCCCTTTGTGATATCCCTGCAATTCTTTTAAGAGATGCCATGCATGCTGTAATTTGGTGTGTGCATTAATATCATGTGGTCTACTGCTCAAAATATGAGAGCTCCAGAAGTGATGCCACTTCGCAGATGACAACTTCAACATATAGTAGAGAAGAACAAGTCGACCTAACCTGACAGATTCAAAATATACTAAGGGAGAACAACTCGACCTGACCAGTCGACCGCAAGAGAAGAGTATCATCTTAAAGAAGATTAGAAGAGCAAGAAGATTGAAGATATTACAAGTCTTTCAATACAATGTCGCTTGTCCACCCATGATGAACCAGAGCGCACAGAGAAATACTATTCTTTCCGGTCTCTTCGTATGTGGCTCACATGCATTTCGAAACTAAAGTAGGAACATTTAGCTAACCAATTAAACATCTCTTAGTTTTACTAATATCAGCAATAATATCAGATATGAATTTGTACAACTAAGCTTGTTTAGCTCGATGGGTGGAGCAGTGCTATTACGACACGAACCACGTAGGCTGATTGTGGTCATCATAAAATGGGGAAACCATAAGCATGATGAGTACATTGTTGACCGTGGCAGTGGGATGGCAGATCTGAAGCTGCAAACCGCGCAAAGGTTAGTTAGAAACCAATGTTTGCTTTGAAATAACAACTAAGATTTGGTATGGACAAGAAATTACGATCAACAAGTGACAAAGAAATGCAATTATGCTGTCTCTCTATATTTCGCGACATGCATTTGGAAACTCAAGTGGGACCTTTAGATAACCAATTAAATGTGTCAGTTAACTAATATCAGTATCATATCACAATCATATTTGAACAACTAAGCTTTCGAATTATGAGTGTTGTGTTGTTTAGCTTGAAGGGTGGAGTAATGCTAGTATGATAGAAAGCACCTACGCAGATCACAGTAGAGTAGATAAAAGGGGAAAACCCTAAGCATCAAGAGAAATATCAGGAAAGTGGAACTAGCTGGACCAGTGGGTGGCGCACATGCTTTTTGAAACGAATATAGGAACATTAGATGACCAATTAAATGTTCTCTGTTTTAGTGATATGAGAATCATATCAGATTCATATTTCAACACGTAAGCTTTGGGTTGAGGTCTTGAGGAGCAGTGCTAGCACGACACGAAGCACCTACAATGATGGTAGTGAATATAAAGGGGGGGAACCATAAGCTTTACGAGTATAGTGCCCGTGCCATGGTGGATCTGAAGGTGCAAACCGGACAAAGCTACTTCGCAACCAATGTTTGCTTTCAACTAGCCACTACAATTTGGTACGGACAAGAAAAGTACAGTAAACAAATTACCATCTATTTTCTGGGTGAGATCAATAACTTAAGCACATATGGAAGAGTACCACCTCTCTTGCGACGCCGTGTAGGCCTATGCTGATAAGTTGAGGGTGTTGCGGGTGCGAATGCTGTCGGCGGTGGGCAAGAAGACTTTAGACGGCAGGTGGCCAGGTCAGGGGATAAATAATGTTGTCGTGGATAAGGCGGTCATAGGACCGGCAACAGCAAGGTGGACGACGGCGCCGATGAAGCGAGTGGAGGTGATGAAAGGATCCTGGTCCAGCACCGTGGATGAGAGATATCCATCTCTTGCAGTGGACGATGGGGTAGGGGTAGCGGCTTCGGCAAGGTGGAGGATGGGGTGGCGGACGGAGGAGGCTAGCCGCAGTGCGGAGGTTGTCATGCCGTCGACTGTGTATGAATGGGGAAATGGAGGGGGGCTGATCTCAAACTTTGGGACGTGCTTCTCTGAAATGTGGGAAAGTTACAAACTTATCCCCCGTTTAAAATTTTAGACATCGCGTCGGTTGGGGATAGGACGGTAATCTTGCATCTCCCAAATATTTGCCGGTAACTATTTCGGGCGAGGAGAGGGTGTTTTTCTGCCCACGATTGGCGCCCATGGTTTATGAACTGGGCTGACAGGTAGGGCGGTTGTGTCACGTCTAAGGGAAGTTACACATCTGCCCCTATTTAAAATATTAGCCTACATCGATTTTGGACGAGGAGAGTTTGTTTTGCCGCCCACCGTGTATGAATGGGGAAATGGAGGAAGAGACACATGTCTTTCGGACGAGCTTGAAACAAATGTGTTTTGCCTGCCACGTTTGGCGCCCACCGTGTCTGAATGGGCTCAAAGGCCGTCGTGTCACGTCTGATTAAAGTTACTAGTCTACCCCTATCGATAGCAGTGTAAATCCGGTCGATAAGGATGTCAAGTGTCAGGGCTAGACAGTAATTTCCATCTTGCAATCACTTGCTTCAGGCAGCCCACAAATTATAGTGGGTGTTTAGTCGCTTCGTTCAAAACTTAGGAGAATTAGCATTCACGTTTGCCCTGGGCCCTGGCAAACTAAATTCAAATCCAATTTGTATTCGATTACAAATATCCACAGATAATTCTACGTTTTGTTATTTATTTTTTCAAAACCACAACAAAGATTTATTCCACCTTTATACATGATTAGGATTTAGAAATGCCATGATCTTCGAATTCAGTAGGTTGGATACACTCTGAGTCAAACAGTTATTTCATCCAATACAATACGCTCACACGAAAAACAGTTCACCTTATGTCAGTCATACAAGCACTGAGGATTACCTCGCCTAAAAAATTCGGATCATTACAACACATGGACAACATAGGGGGTCTTGCAACATAATCCATTCAGAGACATGACACAACATGCAAGTACAATAATCTAATGACAGTTTCAACTGGTATCTAAATAAGAACCGGGATTACCTGGGCTTCAGATAGCAGAAACAGCAGGACCTCCTCCGTCTTCAAATGCAACATTCTTACTTCCTCCAATTCTTGGGTTGCTTGCATAATGTGTGCCGCTAATTCTGTAATTTCTATCCTCAAGATAAAGATTACCTCATTCATGGCAGCCACACCATCTCTTTTTTCCTCTAGTAGAGCCTCAAGCACTATAATATCTGTGCTCAGACTGCTCTCCGGCGGTGTTGCCTCTAAACTGCTACCATCTGGTAACATGGATGGTGCACTGCTTCCACAAATAAATTCTGGGGTTGTACATTGTGTCCTAGTGTGAACGGCATCCTGAAAGGTTTCCGCTGGACATAAGTAAGAGATAGTTATCGTATGATCCAGGCAGACGAATTATTGCCGAGCATGGCAAGCTATATTTAAATGGTTTGAAGCAACATCAGCCGAAAAGAAATTAAAATGGTAAGATGAAACTAGGGATGTAAGTGGCAAATAAACGACATCCACCATTCCCATCGAGTTAGTTTTTACTAGCTCCCTAGTTCATTTTCCTCAAAAAACAAAAACTCTATTGAACTATCATACCACTAGTGGACTTTAATCTGGATTAAATGGGACCCAGTTGACATCCCTAGTTGAAAGGGAGTGTACCACCACTTTATTTAAGTTGCCAAGGCATCTAAGCAGTTGAAATAATCTGAGAAAGCACTTAACAGTGTGTCCTCATATAAACTACGAAGATAGTCTTCTGATGAAGTTGAGAGGAAAAGTTAAGGACTCAAATGAAATAGGCATGCATTTCTTTACGATAGTACAGTAGGCATTGCTGACATATTGGCCAACTCAGGTATAGCGTAACCACAAACAAGCATTCGAATCAAGCAATACAACAAAGTAGACAACTGAACTATTTGTTATTAGGTAGGATTACAGGTTGAGGGCACAAGCCAAGAAAGCAGCCCACTCGCATTACATTTCACATGTACAAAAACACACTGGCTTACCATATGTTGCTGTGAAGCCTCGCTGCTGTTGCAATGTTCTTTGAAGATATCGTCAGCATCCCGTGGTTACAAATCTAGTTGTTGTAGTTTATTCTGCACCCTCTATTTAGGTAAAATTAATTTTAATCGCATGCACTGGTCCGAATTGATCATCAGTGGTTCATCTAAACTAATGAAAGAACGGTGTGTGCATACACGACAATATATCTGCTTCCCTCTATTTTTATTCTTGTTCGAGGTGCCAGCCCCAAGAGAACAAATATTTTGCTCGATGGGGTTGGCAGCTCCATAATTAATAGAAGCATCAAATTAGTCATGCAACTTGGGAAGATCAATAACACACAAACAAGTAATGAACCGAGGCTCGGAGCAATGATGTAATAGCTAGCATCAGAAAATATAGGGTAAAACAAACAAAAAGTAGCGGAACCACATGCTAGTTTGCTGATGTGTAATTAAGCATAGAGAACATTAAGCAGTCTGATGGAACCAACAGGTGGCATCAGAACAACACCATTATAATAAATATAGCATTCAAGAAGTAAAATAGTAGACAATGATATCTAGGAAGTACAGTAATACTCCCTTCGTTCCAAAATAGATGACTCAACTTTGTACTAACTTCAGTACAAAGTTAGTACAAAGTTGGGTCATCTATTTTGGAACGGAGGGAGTACTTAGGACAAAACTAAAGCATAATAACTATATGTGCACTGGTATGTAATTTAGCACATGTAACACGTTCACTGCTAGAAGTATGGCCCTACAGGCGCAAGCAGAATAACACGTCTCATGAAAAACTGAATGATGCCCTGAAGAAATTCAAAGGTGCGGTGCTTATGCTAGGAAAGTGAACGTAGGCGCTGGTCGTTGGATAATAGTACCTGATTCTCAGCGGCGTATGGGTATCGTTGTCATACTTGATAGCTAAGGATCATCTATGGTGCTCGTGTTGCAGTTGAGTTTGGGCCGGCTGTCGCCATCGCTGAAGCGGCTCCGGTGCTACGATTGCGGCGCCTGTCGACATACAAGAAAGCTCATCTATGGTAAGTGAACAGTTGCACGATAAAGAGAAAAACCGAAGGAGTACAAATCGAAATAACCTGATGAGGCTGCGGTGTCGGTAAAGCATGGCTGGTGGAGTTGAATATGGCGTCCGTGGAGCGGGTCCGGTGCAGTGGACGAAGGCTTCGGCGGGCGCGTTGTACCGTGCTTTCGGTGAGGCGGATCTGTTGCGGCGGACGAGTGCTTGTATGAAGGGCCAGCAAAGGGGCGGACGAGGGAGTCAGTGAAGGGCCTACACTGTTGTGGACGAGGGCGCCGGTTAAGTACATCCGGTGCGGTGGACCATGATGGCGGTCAAGGAGATCTGGAGCGGTGGACAAGCCAGTCGCTGAAGCGCCTCCGGTGAAGTGGTGAGTTGGCAGTTGGGGGTTCCAAGGTGCGGAAGGTAGATCCGGTGGGGTGTGAGGTCCACCATTGCGGCGGAGGACTAGATTCGGCGGCTTTCCGTGGTTGGGGGGTCGGGGAGGGGTAGGGGAGGGGCTCTGGGAAGAATGTTGGGAGCAAAGAGGGGAAAACAATGGAGTTACCAAAGCATCCCTTTTCCGTTCATGTGGCAGGGGTAAAATAGGAATATCGCAGGGCTAAACTTTCGGGCGCGTGATATTTCAATGTGAGAGGGAAGTTTGAAAGCTTTTGGCACCTAAAATTATAAGTGTTCTGCTCTCGTACGACCGACTATGATATCATGGCCGACAATTTGTTTGTTTTCCATGCAAAAAAGTGCAAGTTTTGAAAATCAATGTCTCCAACTGGAAACTTAGATTGTCCATTCAATTCAAATATGGATCATTGAGCTACTAAAAGCAAATACCATCACAGAGTCCAATTCAAATGAAATTCCAAATGTGTTTATCCTAAATATGATGACAAAAGCAAAAATGTGTATGTGTATGAATAAAGTGGATGATTATAAAGTTTGAACATGCCCGTATGTGTATATCTCTAGGTTTTATATATGAATTTGAAATCACGAAATCCTGGCTTAAAAAATGTACCTCCATTTAAATGAATTACAAAAGCTAATGATGGAGTCGAATTCCAAAATTCCAATTTTAGGTTTGTAATTCTGGTATATCAAGGTATATCACACATGTTCAAAAGTATCGTTATCTCATACTCCAAACTATGAAACAAATTGATCAACCATGAGTGCACAATATCTCAATTACGCTAAAGTCCCTCAAATATAGACACCTCACTCTTTATCTGAAGCCAACCCCCCCCCCCTCACCCCCTGTAGGTGTCAAAACCGGCGGATCTCGGGTAGGGGGTCCCAAACTATGCGTCTATGGCTAATGGTAATAGGAGGCGGGGGACACAATGTTTACCCAAGTTCGGGCCCTCTCTATGGAGGTAATACCCTACTTCCTGCTTGATTGATCTTGATGATATGAGTATTACAAGAGTTGATCTACCACGAGATCGTAGAGGCTAAACCCTAGAAGATAGCCTATGATTATGATTGTTGTTGTCCTACGGACTAAACCCTCCAGTTTATATAGACATGGAGGGGGCTAGGGTTACACAGAGTCGGTTACAGAGAAGGAAATCTACATATCTGAATTGCCAAGCTTGCCTTCCACGCAAAGGAGAGTCCCACCCGGACACGGGACGAAGTCTTCAATCTTGTATCTTCATAGTCCAACAGTCCAACATAAGTATATAGTCCGGCTGTCCGAGGCCCCCCTAATCCTGGACTCCCTCAGTAGCCCCTGAACTAAGCTTCAATGAAGATGAGTCCGGCGCGCAGATTTTCTTTCGCATTGCAAGGTGGGTTCCTTCTCCGAATACTCCAAAGAAGATTTTGAACACAAGAATCGTGTCCGGCTCTGCAAAACAAATTCCACATACCACCGTAGAGAGCACAATATTCCACAAATCTAATCTGCTGACAACTTTTTCATAGTGTGATATCACGCCATGGCCCGGTCATTATTCGAACTGTTTTTCTCAACCTGCTGCTGCACATCTTGCGAGGCGGTTTTATTGGCACGTCTTGTCGAAGCAGAGATCATGTGCCCTTATCACGGGATTCTCATCAATACAGGTGTGGGTAACCCAACCGCGCCATCAACACGACGCTTGGGGAATAAGCGAGTTTACAAGACAAGTAGGGAGGCGCATGGTTTCTACCGCCCTACAAGACAAGTAGGGAGACAAGTAGGGAGATAAGGATTCCCCTTTTTCACCCACGCCTTCTTCCTCTGCTCATCCATTCTCGAGCTCCAATGCCCAAGTTCTCTCCTTCTCCGTAAAGCCATTCCAAGCATGTCCGGAGCGAGAGGCAAGTGGATGGCCTCCTCCGTTATGGAGGAGGACATCACGAAGCTTCGGGAGGCCGGATACCTGTCCGTAAACATCGCACACCGGCTTCCAGCTGAAGGGCAGATCATCCCTACCCCGAAAACTCAGGAAAGGGTAGTATTCCTCTCTCACTTCGTCCGCGGACTGGGATTCCCCCTCCACCCGTTTGTCCGCGGACTTATGCTCTACTATGGGCTGGACTTCCATGATCTGGCCCCCAATTTCATCCTCAAATCTCGGCGTTTATCGTCATGTGCGAGACCTTCCTCCGCATTACGCCCCACGTCAGCCTATGGCTGAAGACCTTCAACGTGAAGCCAAAGGTGGTGGTCGGCCAGCAAGCAGAATGTGGGGGCGCCATGGTGGGCAAGATGCCCAATGTCACCTGGCCTGAAGGCTCCTTTGTGGAGACCGTGAAGGGGTGGCAATCGGGGTGGTTCTACATCACCGAGCCGCGTGACACCAACTAGGCGGCGACCCCCGAATTTCGATCCGACGTCCCCATGCGGCTCACCTCCTGGAAAGAGAAGGGCTTAGCCTGGGGATTATCGGTGGAGCTGACCGGGCTTCAGACCTACGTCAAAACATGATAGGCAAGAAGATCAAGCTTGTCAACATGGTCTAGGTCATGCTCATCCGTCGGATCCTTCCGTGTTAGAGACGAGCTTATAATCTGTGGGAGTTCGATCTGGCTGAACACCAGATGCTACAAGACCTTTTCGGCACGACGCATGAAGACGTCTGGAAGGTGCTCTTCAAGGCCAGCGAGGTCCCTCCACCTATAACCGAAGATCGCTGACTCAGCACGAAACACCAAACCCATCCGGTGAGTTTTTGTATTTTGCAATATGTGCCTTTTACCAGTACATTCGCGGGAGGAATCTAAGCCTCCATGCCCATTTAACGGGACTGGGTAGCGATAGCGGAGAGGATTGACTGTCCGGCTCCACTACCTAAAGATCCAGAATCGACTATTCTAACAAAGATGTTGTTTCCGACGCCCTATGAGGTGCCGGAGAAGAAGGCCAAGAAGAAGGCCGTGGGGACCAGGAAAGGTCTCCGGCGCAAGGTTGTATCGGATGCAACATCCGATGACACCGAGGCGCACTCCTCCAATGAAGACGACGAGGAGGAAGAGGAAATCCCTCCCCCCCCTCAACCGTGGGGGGGGCAGAGAAAGGCCACCCCGTAGGGGGAGGCCGAGGCGTCCAAGAAGGGAAAGACCTTCCTTCCAGACCACTCCACCACAGCCACCTACAGCGGTGAGGAGTGGTTGCCCAGGGACAAGCCCCTGGCTAAGTCGTAAGTATTCGGACTCTATAATACTTCCAGTGTGCTTTGCTTTGTTGCTTCTTATCATGCCGAACATGCATATGCAGTCCGGCCAAATTCCACATCGAAGTATCCTCTTCGGAGGGGTCCCTGGGCTCGTCGGTGATGAACAATGATTCACTTCCGACAGCCTCCTCCCCCAGGCCCGCGGACGACACCAAGGTGTTGTCTGAGAGGATACCGGACGAGGGGGAGACAGTTCTGGAGAAGCCCCTAGGCGAAATCCCATTCGCCGGGCACATTGGGGGGGGGGGGAGACCCCCATGTACTCCGATAATGGGGGTCGCAGCAAGTTTGGCCCCCAGCCGAATATGGCTCCGAAAACCCAAGTGGTTCCGAAGTCAGGCAGGCAGCCTCTCTCTAAGGGGGGCGAGCCGCGTGTACCGATGACCTCTGTCCATCCAGAGGCATCGGTCAACTTGCTGGAAGCGCTTCGTGACCCTTCCATTGATGAAGAACACCGTACTCTTATGAGTACGGTGATTGAGAAGGTCCGGTCCATCAAAAGCGGATTGACCGAAGCCTGCGCCAGCCTCCTAACAGGCTTTGAGGTAAGTAATAAAATTGTAGGAAAATATCACAATATAGACAGTAGCCCCTGATGCTCTGTTTGGTGTTTGGCAAGAAAGGCCGAACAGAGGATCAAATAACATCCGCAGGAGTCTAACAGAAGATGTCTATGTGAATAAGCAGGCGTCGCTGCTGGCCGCTGCCGCTCGTACTGCGGAGGTCTCCAGACTGAAGCGGGACCTGGAGCGGATCGAGGGAGAGCTTGGCCTCGTGAAGAGGCAGCTCAAGGAAAACAAAGGTACACAATACCATGTCTGTATATTTATAAAGGAAAAATGGTTTCTGCTAATAGAAGCATCATGAACTTTAATAGGGGCCACGACCGAAGGGGTGTAGGGGAACATAGTAATTTCAAAAATTTCCTACGCACACGCAAGATCATGGTGATGCATAGCAACGAGAGGGGAGAGTGTTGTCCATGTACCCTCGTAGACCGAAAGCGGAAGCGTTAGCACAACGCGGTTGATGTAGTCGTACGTCTTCATGATCCGACCGATCAAGTACCGAACGTACGACACCTCCAAGTTCAGCACACGTTCAGCTCGATGACATTCGATGACACCGATCCAGTAGAGCTTTTGCAGGAGAGTTCTGTCAGCACAACGGTGTGATGATGGTGTCGATGATGCTACCGACACAGGGCTTCGCCTAAGCACCACTACGATATTACCAAAGTGGAATATGGTAGAGGGGGGCACCGCACACAGCTAAGAGATCAAGAGATCAATTGTTGTGTTTAGAGGTGCCCCCCTGCCCCCGTATATAAAGGAGGGAGGGAGAGGCCGGCCCTAGAGGGGGCGTGCCAAGTGTGGGGAGTCCTACTAGGACTCCCAAGTCCTAGTAGGATTCCCCTTTCCTTTCCGGAGTAGGAGAGAAGGAAACAGGGGGAGAGGGAGAAGGAAAAAGGGGTTGCACCCGTTGTCCAATTCGG